>NC_074665.1:92249667-92317434 GCF_029448725.1 Salvelinus fontinalis | reverse complement strand
AAAATAATTCGCTGTATCACAATTCCAGTGGGTCAGAAGTGTACATACACTAAGATGACTGTGCCTTTAAACAGCTTGGAAAATTCCAGAAAATTATGTCATGGCTTTAGAAGCTTCTGATAGGCTAATTGACATAATTTGAGTCAATTGGAGGTGTATTTCAAGGCATATCTTCAAACTCAGTGACTCTTTGGTTGACATCTTTGGTTGACTTCACATCAAAATGTAAAGAAATCAGCCAAGACCTCAGAAAGAAAATTGTAGCCCTCCACAAGTCTGGTGAATCCTTGGGAGCAATTTACAAATGCCTGAAGGTACCACGTTCATCTGTACGAACAACAGTACGCAAGTATAAACACCATGGGACCACACAGCCATCATACCACTCAGGAAGGAGATGCGTTCTGTCTCCTGGAGCTGAACGTATTTTGGTGCGAAAAGTGCAAATCAATCCCAGAACAACAGCAAAGAACCTTGTGAAGATGCTGGAGGAAACAGGTACAAAAGTATCTATATCCACAGTAAAACAAGTCTTATTTCAACATAACCTGAAAGGAAGAAGCAACTGCTCCGAAACCGCCATATAAAAGCCAGACTACGGTTTGCGACTGCACATGGGGACAAAGATCGTACTTTTTGGAGACATGTTCTCTGGTCTCACGAAACAAAAAATAACTGTTTGGCTATAATTACCATTGTTATGTCTGGAGGAAAAAGGGGGAGGCTTGCAAGCCGAAGAACACCATCCCAACGTGAAGCACAGGGGTGGCAGCATCATGTTGTGGGGGTGCTTTGAGGCAGGAGGGCCTGGTGCACTTCACAAAATACATGGTATCATGAGGGTGGAAAATTATGTGGATTTATTGAAGCAGCATCTCAAGACATCAGTCAGGAAGTTAAAGCTTGGTCGCAAATCGGTCTTCCAAATGGACAATGATCCCAAGCATACTTCCAAAGTTGTGGCAAAATTGCTTAAGGACAACAAAGTCAAGGTATTGGAGTGGGCGTCACAAAACCCTCACCTCAATCCCATAGGAAATGTGTGGGCAGAACTGAAAAAATTGTGTGTGAGCAACGAGGCCTACAACCTGACTCAGTTACACCAGCACTGTCAGGAGGAATGGGCCAAAATTCACCCAACTTATTGTGGGAAGCTTGTAGAAGGCTGCCTGAAATGTTTGACCCAAGTTCAACAAGTGAAAGGCAATGCTACCAAATACTAATTGAGTGTATGTTCTGACCCACTGGGAATGTGATGAAAGAAAAAAAGCTGAAACAAATCCTTCTCTCTACTATTATTCTAACATTTCACATTCTTAAAATAAAGTGCTTATCCTAACTGACCTAAAACAGGGATTGTTTTACTAGGATTAAATGTCAGGAATTGTGAAAAACTGAGTTTAAATTAATTTGGCTAAGGTGTATGTAAACTTCCAAATTCAACTGTATGCACAACTTCAGCATTACTTATTAAAACTGTTGTTACACTAAGGTTTTTATTCTAAGAGAAAATTAGACTACAATTAGAGTGTGGAAATATTAGGATTATTTTGCTCTTACTGTAGTTCCCTAGCCTACTCCCAACTGGTTACATTGTACCCTGAGTGGTACATATGTCTAAGACACTGTGTTGCTACAGATGCTGGTTCAATATCCGTGTCGTCCTCAACTAGGAGACCCATGAGATGGCTGTAGGCTTTTGGTTTCTCTCCCTCTAAAAACATAAATAAATAATACTAAATAACAAACTGGCTTCATGTACAAATTAGTAACAATGTCTCACCACATGTTCATTAATCTCCTTTTTTTTGCTCATTTTATGTTATTTCAAAACAAAGTAATCTTCAAAATATTGTTGTTTTTTAAACAAAGTGATTTATTATTATTATTATTCATTTAGAATTATATAAAAAAAACGTGGATATTCTCACAGATATGTTACTAACCCTGTTGTTAGCAGGACAATATATATTTGTCGTATTGGTCACGGCTCCCGAGTGGTGCACAATGGGATTGCCTTGCAGTTCTCCAGACGACGGACCTAGCCCATGGGGAAGGGAGGAGGAGAGCAACAATATAAGGGGCACTGCACAAATTATGGCTCTGACTAGGGAAACCTTCCCGTTGTTCTTAGTGCCTGTCTGCATGTTCAAACTTAAACAATGTAACTAATATTGGCGTGAAAAATGCCCCTTAGATATGAAATCGGAAGGCAGATATTATTAAATATGAAACCATTAGACCTCTCACTAAAGGCATCAGTCATAAATTATACATAAATCCGAACTGGATTTAGCGAAAAATGACATGAAAAGAGCATTTGTAAATCCCAAACTCTAAAAGTAATTGGAAAGGTAGATCCAAATGATTTGTAACATTGTGGTTACAAGATTTTTTGAACCTATGGCAGTCGACATTGCAACGCAAACAGATGGTCTGCCTTCGTCTCCCTGATGGGAAGGTGACCACGGATGACAGTGAAATGCGCCAACATGCTGTGGATTTCTACTCTGCCCTCTATAAGGCGGAGGATTGTGATTCTCTGTGTGCTGAACAGTTGTTACATGGACTTCCTCAATTGGGCCCTGAGCAGTGAGTTGCTTTGGACTCTGACATTACACTGCAAGAGCTGTCCACAGCAGTTATGCAGCTCTCAACAGGTCAAGTCCCTGGCATTGATGGTTTACCATCTGAGTTTTATAAGCACTTTTGGGGGTCTATTGGGGAGGATTTTAAGTGGTGTGTGAATCTTTTCATGAGGGTCCTCTTCCTGTATCCTGTCAATGTGCTGTGCTTTCATTGTTGCCAAAAAAGTGTGATTTGACTCTTCTAAAGAATTAGCGACCTGTTGCATTGCTGTGTGCAGAATATACAATTGTATCTCAATGTCTCTCAAACAGGTTGAATGTATATCTGGGGCTGTTGGTCCACAAGAACCAGTCTTACTGTGTACCTGGCCGCTCTATTGTTCTTAACTTGTTTCTTATAAGAGATGTTTTAGATATTTCTAAACTGTCTGATGTGAATGTGGGTTTACTTTCTTTTTTGTCAGTTCTTTCCATTGTGTCAAGTAATTATCTTTTTGTTTTCTCATGATTTGGTTGGGTTTAATTGTGTTTCTGTCCTGGGGCTCAGCGGGGTCTGTTTGTGTTTGTGAAGGGAACTCTTCTCCAGGTTCATCTCTCTGTAGGTAATCGCTTTGTTTTGGAAGGTTTGGGAATCGGCTCTTTTCTGGATTTTGATAATTAGCCGATATCTGCCTATTTCTGCTCTGCATGCATTATTTTGTGTTTTACATTGTACACAGAGGATATTTTTGCATCGTCTCAACTTGGTGTTTGTCCCATTTAGCGAGTTCTCTCTCTCCCTCATCATCTCTCTCTCTCTCTCTCCCAGTCTCTCTCTCCCAATCTCTCTCTCTCTCTCTCTCTCTCTCTCTCTCTCTTTCTCTATCTCTCTCTATTTTTCCCACTCTCTCTCTTGCTCTCTATCTCTCTCTCGCTCTCCCACTCATACTCTCTCTCTCAAGGTTTTTGTGAACTTGTTTTTATGTAGAGGGGTCTGCTCTGGCCTCTGCCCCCAGGCTGCTTGTTACCTGGGCAGGCTGGTTGGTTTGATGATGGAAAGCTGGGTATTTTATCTCCTTGTTCATCCATTTTCACCTCCCTTGGCTTATATTACATTCCCGGTCTGTCCTTCATGTTTCACTAATCCTCCCTAAGCCTATACACACAACCTTGCCCACACACACACACACACACACACACACACACACACACACACACACACACACACACACACACACACACACACACACACACCCACACACACACACACACACACACACACACACGCATAAACACACACATACACCCAACCCCAGCCCTGTCTTTGCGTTAGCATGAAGAGATCTATAACCCTGTTGTTCCCTGATCCTGATCCTAACCAATTATCCTACATTCTCTCTCATCTCACTCTCTCTCTGTCTCTCTCTCTCCATCTCTCTCTGTCTCTCCATCTCTCAATTCAATTAAACTCATTTGACTTTATTGACATGGCAAGTTCATTATTACTTACATTGTCAAAGTATACATATAGAAAAAAATATATATATATATTTATATTATATATAAATATATATATATATATCTCTATATCTATATATATATATATATATAAATATAAATAAATGGTGGGACCAACAGCAATAATAATAGCAGTAGTGGACATGGGATTACCATTAACAACAACTACAACAACAATATTAATCAGAACAACAATACATTAAAGCAATGGTAGTAGACCAGTGTCAACATGACTGAGAAGACACATGACATGGTATGAAATACAAAACAAAACAAGATGGGAAATATCATCGACATGACATTGCACTTTTCACTGGCTTTCCCTCAGGTTGTGGCAGGAGGACACATATTTGGCTGCCAAAACTGCACATTTTGGCTTTTCAACCAATAAATATTCGATTTTTTCTTCATCTTTTATAGTTTCAAATTCTTTGTATTGAATTATAATTTTAGGAAATAAATATTATCTTAGGTCTGAGTATTTGTCACAGTGTAATAGGAAATGCAGCTCTGTCTCTACCTCTCCCCTGGAGCAGAGTGAGCACAGCCTGTCCTTTCTGGGCAGACAGGTTTGTCTGTGACGACCGGCCTCTATAGCCAGACTGTGCTCACTGAGTCTGTACCTAGTCAGTGTTTTCCTCGGTTTTCTATCAGTCACAGTGATCAGATAGTCTGCCACCATGTACTGTCTGTTTAGAGCCAAATAGCATTGAAGTTTACTTAGATTTTTTGTGGTGTCTTTATAATAGGTGATATATTTTTATTTTTGTTTTGTGATGATTTGGTTTGGCCCAGATTTTCTGAGTGCTGTCCTGAGGCTCTATGGGGTTGGTTTGGGTTGGTGAACTGAGCCTCAGAACCAGCTGGCTGAGGGGACTCTTCTCTTGCTTCATCTCTTGACATTGTAGAGCTGTGTGATGGAATGTTTTGGTGTCAGTTGTTTTTAGATGGTTGTTATTGTTTTTTTAGGTTAACGGTCAGAGCCCAGGTCTGACAGAACCTGTGAAGACGATCTAGGTGCTGTATTACTCCTCTTTAGTGGGAGACTGCAGCACCAGGTCATCTGTGTACAGCAGACACTTGATTTCAGTGTTGTGTAGGGTGATACCAGGTGCTGCCGATTCTTCTAATGTTTTTTCCAATTCATTAATGTAGATGTTAAATAGTGTTGGACTTATTGGGCAGCCCTGTCTCACTCCCCGCCCCTGAGAGAAGAACTCTCTTTGCTTGTTGCCAATTTTAACCACACATTTGTTTTTTGTGTACATTGATTTAATAACATCATATGTTTTCCCTCCAATACCACTTTCTATTAGTTTATAAAAAAGAACTTTGTGCCAATTTGAATAAAAGGCTTTCTTGAAATCTACAAAACATGAGTAGATTTTGCATTTGTTTTGGTTTACTTGTTTGTCAATTAGAGTGTGGAGGGTGTAAATGTGGTCTGTTGTACAATTATATATTTTTTTAATCAAATCTGGCTTCTGCTCAGGACGTTGGGGTCATCAAGGAAATGATGTAGTCTGCTATTTATAATACTGCAGAGAATTTTCCCCAAGTTGCTGTTAACGCAAATTCCTCTGTAATTATTTGGGTCAAATTTGTCTCCATTGTTCCAAATTTCCAATCCCTGGTTCCAAATATCGGGGAATATACCTGCAGTGAGGATAATGTTGAAAAGTTTGAGTATAGCCAATTTGAATTTGTGGTCTGTATATTTGATCATTTCATTTACAATACTATCAGCACCACAGGCTTTTTAGGGTTGGAGAGTGCATAGTTTTTCCAATAATTATTATTCTGTAATTGGGGTATCCACAGGATTCTGATAGTCTTTGACTGCTGATTCAAGGATTTAAAATGTTTCTTGTATATATTTTTGTTCTAGGCTCTTTGTTATATCGCTGTAGAGGTTTGCAAAGTGTTTTCTCCACATATCCCCATTTTGGATAGCCAATTCCTCCTGATTGTCACGTTCCTGACCTATTTCTGTTAGTTTGTTGTATGTGTTAGTTGGTCAGGACGTGAAGTTGGGTGGGCATTCTATGTTTTCTGTTTCTGTGTTGGTTTTGGGTTGCCTGGTATGGCTCTTAATTAGAGGCAGGTGTTTGGCGTTCCTCTAATTAAGAGTCATATTTAGGTAGGCGTTGTCACAGTGTTCATTGTGGGTGATTGTCTTCCGTGTCTGTGTCTGTTTCACCACGCGGGACTGTTTACGGTTTGTTCGGTTTGTGTAGCCTATGTCTCCTATTCGTGCGTTTTCTTGTTTTATGCAAGTACGTCGTCTAGGTCTGTATACACCGTTTGTTATTTTTGTTAGTTTATTCAAGTTCGTGTTTTCGTTAATAAAATGTCATTTCACTACGCTGCGCCTTGGTTCCCTCAATACTCCTCCTCTTCCGAAGATGAAGAGGAGGAGGAATGCCGTTACAGAATCACCCACCAAGAATCCAGAACCAAGCAGCGTAATTTGGAGCAACGGGGAAGTATACAGGACTTGTGGAGTTGGGAGCAAATATTTAACGGAGAAGGACCATGGGCTAAAGTGAATCACCGTCCATGGGAACAGCTGGAGGCAGCTCGGAGAGTGGAGGAAAAGAGAGAGAGGAACCGGAGTTATGAGGGAACGCGTCTTGCACGGAAGCCCAAAAAGCCCGTGAGTAACACCCAAAAATTTCTTGGGGGGGGATAAGAGGTAGTGGGCCAAGGGCAGGTAGGAGACCTGCGCCCACTTCCCAGGCTTACCGTGGAGAGCGGGAGTACGGGCAGGCGCCGTGTTACGCAGTAGAGCGCACGGTGTCTCCTGTACGAGTGCATAGCCCAGTGCGGGTTATTCCACCTCCCCGCACTGGTAGGGCTAGATTGGGCATTGAGCCAGGTGTCATGAGGCCGGCTCAACGCGTCTGGTCTCCAGTGCGTCTCCTCGGGCCGGCATACATGGCACCTGCCTTACGCATGGTTTCCCCGGTTCGCCTACATAGCCGGGTGCGGGTTATTCCACCTCCCCGCACTGGTCGGGCAACCGGGAGCATTCAACCAGGTAAGGTTGGGCAGGCTCAATGCTCAAGAGAGCCAGTACGCCTGCACGGTCCGGTATTTCCGGCGCCACCTCCCCGCCCCAGCCTAGTACCTACAGTGCCTACAATACGCACTAGGCTACCAGTGCGTCTCCTGAGCCCTGTTCCTCCTCCACGCACTCTCCCTGTAGTGCGTGTATCCAGTTCGGTGCCTCCAGTTCCGGCACCACGCACTAAGCCTCCTGTGCGTCTCCAGAGCCCTGTACACACTGTTTCTTCTCCCCCTACTAATCCTGATGTGCTTGCCCTCAGCCCGGTGTCACCAGTGCCGGTACCACGCACCAGGTATAGAGTGGGCTTTGAGAGTCCAGTGTGCCCTGTCCCTGCTCCCCGCACTAGTATGAAGGTGCGTGTCCTTAGCCCGGTGCCTCCAGTTCCGGCACCACGCACCAGGTCTACAGTGCGCCTTATCCGGCCAGAGCCATCCGTCTCCCCAGCGCCATCTGAGCCATCCGTCTCCCCAGCGCCATCTGAGCCATCCGTCTCCCCAGCGCCGTCTGAGCCATCCGTCTCCCCAGCGCCGTCTGAGCCATTCGTCTGCCATGAGCCTGCAAAGCCGCCCGTCTGCCATGAGCCTGCAAAGCCGCCCGTCTGCCATGAGCCTACAGAGCCGTCCGCCAGACAGGAGCCGCTAGAGCCGCCCGCCAGACAGGAGCCGCTAGAGCCGTCCGTCAGACAGGATCTGCCAGAGACGCCAACCAGACAGGATCTGCCAGAGCCGCCAACCAGACAGGATCTGCCAGAGCCGCCAACCAGACAGGATCTGCCAGAGCCGCCAACCAGACAGGATCTGCCAGAGCCGCCAGCGAGCCATGAGCAGCCAGAGCCGTCAGAGAGCCATGAGCGTCGAGAGCCGTCAGCCTGCCATGAGCGTCGAGAGCCGTCAGCCTGCCATGAGCGTCGACAGCCGTCAGCCTGCCATGAGCGTCGAGAGCCGTCAGCCTGCCATGAGCGTCGAGAACCGTCAGCCTGCCATGAGCGTCGAGAGCCGTCAGCCAGCCATGAGCGTCGAGAGCCGTCAGCCAGCCATGAGCGTCGAGAGCCGTCAGCCAGCCATGAGCGTCGAGAGCCGTCAGCCAGCCATGAGCGTCGCGAGCCGTCAGCCAGCCATGAGCGTCGAGAGCCGTCAGCCAGCCATGAGCGTCGAGAGCCGTCAGCCAGCCATGAGCGTCGAGAGCCGTCAGCCAGCCATGAGCGTCGAGAGCCGTCAGCCAGCCATGAGCGTCGAGAGCCGTCAGCCAGCCATGAGCGTCGAGAGCCGTCAGCCAGCCATGAGCGTCGAGAGCCGTCAGCCAGCCATGAGCGTCGAGAGCCGTCAGCCAGCCATGAGCGTCGCGAGCCGTCAGCCAGCCATGAGCGTCGAGAGCCGTCAGCCAGCCATGAGCGTCGAGAGCCGTCAGCCAGCCATGAGCGTCGCGAGCCGTCAGCCAGCCATGAGCGTCGAGAGCCGTCAGCCAGCCATGAGCGTCGAGAGCCGTCAGCCAGCCATGAGCGTCGAGAGCCGTCAGCCAGCCATGAGCGTCGAGAGCCGTCAGCCAGCCATGAGCGTCGAGAGCCGTCAGCCAGCCATGAGCGTCGAGAGCCGTCAGCCAGCCATGAGCGTCGAGAGCCGTCAGCCAGCCATGAGCGTCGAGAGCCGTCAGCCAGCCATGAGCGTCGCGAGCCGTCAGCCAGCCATGAGCGTCGAGAGCCGTCAGCCAGCCATGAGCGTCGAGAGCCGTCAGCCAGCCATGAGCGTCGAGAGCCGTCAGCCAGCCATAAGCGTCGAGAGCCGTCAGCCTGCTATGAGCGTCCAGATTCGTCAGTCAGCCATGAGCTGCCCTTCAGCCAGAAACGGCTATATACCCAGAACTGCCCCTCAGTCCAGAGCTGTCTCTCTGTCCGGAGCTGCCTTTCAGTCCGGAGTTGCCCCTCTATCATGATCTCCCTCTCTATCTTGATCTACCTCTATATTCTGATCTATCCCTCTGTCTTGTGCTATCCCTCTGTCTTGATCAATCTCTCTGTCCCGGTGCTGTTCATGTCATTGATGTTACTAAGTGGATTTTGTGGGGGTAAATTGAGGGTGGACATTTGTAGGGGGAGAGGGAGGCTAGGATTGATTATGGTGGGGTGGGGACCTCGCCCGGAGCCTGAGCCACCACCGTGGTCAGATGCCCACCCAGACCCTCCCCTAGACTTTGTGCTGGTGCGCCCGGAGTTCGCACCTTATGGGGGGGGTTATGTCACGTTCCTGACCTATTTCTGTTAGTTTGTTGTATGTGTTAGTTGGTCAGGACGTGAGGTTGGGTGGGCATTCTATGTTTTCTGTTTCTGTGTTGGTTTTGGGTTGCCTGGTATGGCTCTTAATTAGAGGCAGGTGTTTGGCGTTCCTCTAATTAAGAGTCATATTTAGGTAGGCGTTGTCACAGTGTTCGTTGTGGGTGATTGTCTTCCGTGTCTGTGTCTGTTTCACCACGCGGGACTGTTTACGGTTTGTTCGGTTTGTGTAGCCTATGTCTCCTATTCGTGCGTTTTCTTGTTTTATGTAAGTACGTCGTCTAGGTCTGTCTACACCGTTTGTTATTTTTGTTAGTTTATTCAAGTTCGTGTTTTCGTTAATAAAATGTCATTTCACTACGCTGCGCCTTGGTTCCCTCAATACTCCTCCTCTTCCGAAGATGAAGAGGAGGAGGAATGCCGTTACACTGATGAGGTTTGTTTAATTTATTCCAATTCTCCCAGAAGTGGTTTGATTCTATGGATTCCTCAATTCCATCCAGCTGATTTCTAATGTGCTGTTCTTTTTTGGTCTTAGGGTGTGTTTGTATTGCTTCCATGTTTCCCCATATTGAGGGCGTATATTTTTGTTGTCTGGTTCTCTGTTTTTGATTAGATATATTTCTCAATGACCTTCTTAGATTTTTGCAATCATTATCAAACCATTTTTCATTATCTGTTATGTCTGATTTGCTCTTATGCTTCTTTAGATTAGCCAAGGATGCTAATTTGTCAAATATAAAGTTTATGTTCCAAACGGCCAAATTTACACCTCCATTGCTGAAAGAGAATGGTAAGGCTAAAAAGTTGTCCAGGAGAGATTGTATTTTTTGGCTACTAATTGCTTTTTGGTAGATGTCTGTACCGTTTGCAGTCCATCTATACAACATTGCCTTGGGCCGGAAAGTGACAAATCTCCCACTCTAGAATGGAGAAACTCTCTTTGTTGAAATAGGGTGACTCTGAGGGGGGAATGTATGTGGCACAATAACAAGATATCCTCCTTGTTGATTTTTAACCAGATAAAGAATTCTCCTGTTTTGATCAATTCTATTGAATTAATTAGTTCAGATTTATACCATATTAGCCTTCCCCCTGAGTCTCTGCCCTGTCTGATTCCTTTTAATTTAGTGGATGGTTTGATTATCTCCCTATAACCTAGTGGACAGCCAGTGGAAACATCACCTTTGCACCATGTTTCCTGTAGTACTACAATATCAACATCATCAATTTCTTTCAGGAAGTCTGGGTTTCTGCTCTTTAGCCCAAAAGCAGAGGACTTCAACCCTTGTAAATTCCAACATGCAACGTAAAAATACTTTTTTCCCTTTACCTTCAAATGAGACAAACACTCACAATCCAACAATAACTATTAAAATAGGATTTTTCAATTAACGTAAACTCTTATTTTGCAAATGTGATTTGTTTATCATTTAAGATAGAAATTGTGTCATGTCACTTGGGTGGATGTAGTGTGAGGATGGTGGAGTTCTTGTGCTCATCTTACCATGACCCTCGGCCTATCACATGTGAGCATAGTAGACTCAGCATTTGTTTAATGTCACTAATATCGTTGGTGGGGGCTGGGCCAGTTGCTCCTCTCACAGCCTGTGCATAGCTCTGCCTGCTGGGCTGTGGCTCCTCCAAGTGTGGGTCTGCGGTGGGGGGCACGGGGGTGGTAGGCCTCGTCTGGGTGGCTCTGAAGCTGGGCTGGGTGGTCTGTGCTGTATTGGATGTGGTGGCAATTGAGATTGGTGGTGCTGTGGTTGTGGCAGGGGGGTCCAGGGTGCTGGTCCTGGGTGTTGTCTCGGTGATCTCGGAGGGGTGGAGATTGCTGTTCCTGGGTGGAGAGGTCGGGCTGCGGTTTAAAGCGACGTCCTTGAGAGTCTTGGCAAGGATGGGGACTGTCTCCCTGTACAGGTGAACATGGTCATAGAGACAGTCCAGATCGAGGGTGGGATGGTGGGCCAGGTGTACATTAGGTAGCAGGGCACAGTCCCGGGATAGGCTGGCATTTATTCTTTGGATTGTGGCAGGGTGGAAGTCTTTCCTCTGTAGAAGGGTTGACACCACGATTCTTGAGTTGGGGAAGATTGCGGAGGCCTTCTCAATTACTCCCCGCAGTGAAGTCGCCACGTTCTCCTGCCGAACACGCAGGTCGTTGCTTCCGGGGTGTATGATTATATGGCTTGGCGACCAAAGATGGGCCTTATCAAGCAGCTCCATGGCACTCTGCGTTGTTGGGCACCACACCTTTCTCGTTTTGTGTCTAGGGAAAAGTTTATTCTTCTGAACAAACTTCCCATTTGAGTCCATCCACAGGACGATGTCAGCCAGTGTTTCTTCTGGACCGGAGGGGGCAGAGGGGGGGCTGGTGGGTGTTGGAGCTGGGGGTGGCTGGTCTGTGCCGGTGCCGCTGTCAGTGGGAGGCTGTTCTGTGGGTTGGGGAGGAGGGGTGCAGCAGGCAGGGCTGGGGAAGTCTGGCTGGTTGAGCTGGGCTCCTCTGCTGTGTGAGGGCAGGTCATAGGGTGGTGATCTAGCTGCTCCTGCAGCCTGTCCTCTGTTCTCATTCTCTCCTGTAGCTCCTCTCTTAGTGTTTTCACATCGTTATTACTGTTCTGCCTGTCTTTTTGGAGCTCTCTCACCTCCTTTGTTAGATCAACCAGCTATCTCTTGAGTCTGCCTCTCTGCTCTGTCCTCACCTTGGTTAGGAGCTCCTATAAGGTGTGGTTGTCTGGTTGCTGTTTGCTCACGCTCTCCCTGAGCAGGACCACCCCCCCCCTCCAGTTTTGTGAACTCAACCCTCATGGCAGCAATGGTGGTGAGGAGGGCCTGAGCCTGCTCTGCACTGAGGGTGTCGCTCTCCTCCTGGGGAGTGTCCTCCACTATGGTGGGAAGAGAGGTGCTGGATGTGCTTTTTGGGTGGGGAGAGTAGGGGTGAGGGTGGTGCTGGTGGAGTTTGTCTTGTGGGAGGGCATGTCACTGGTGGTGTCCTTCTCTCTCTCTACTCTCTCCTTAATGTTCTGAAAGTCTGTTTCAAACAGCCTAATGTTACCTTGCACCATGACAGTCCCAGTCTTGTAGAGGTTGATTGTTATCATGGTGCTTTCAGGGTGGTCTTTCTCTTTGATTTTCAGCTTCCACCCATTACAGATTCCATCTTTCTTTATGGATGGGTAGTGAGAGCACACTGCTGAGCGCCATGCATTTGGCTGGTCAGTGAGGAAGATGAGATTTGTTACATCACCGTTTTTGTAGAGGTCTGTGAAAAGGTTTTCTGGCCTCCCCTTTAGTAGTTTCTCTTTCCTCGTTATGAGCTTTCCTCGTTGTGTGCATTTTTGGCCTCTGGAGGGTAGATAATGGATTCAGTGCTGAGGGGCACTGGGGACATGGTGCCTGTGGGCTCTGTTACTACTGCTGCTGCTGCTCTGTCTTGCTGCCTCGTGGCCAAAGCAACCGGTTTGTTTTTCTGCTGCTGTTGCTAGCTAGCTCTAATTTAGTTCAAAAACCAGCAAAAAGAGTGACAAATCTTTACACAAAAAAACAAAAGATATGTTTAAAGTTAGTCTGTGCTCCTTTTTGGTTTACTCACTCAGTTTGGTTGTTTGATGTTGTTGTATTAACTTTTTATGGCTGCAGGGGCAGTATTGAGTAGCTCTGATAAAAGGTGCCCATTTCAAACGGCCTCGTACTTAATTCTTGCTCGTACAATATGCATATTATTATTACTATTGGATAGAAAACACTCTCTAGTTTCTAAAACCGTTTGAATTATATCTGTGAGTCAAACAGAACTAATTTGGCACAAACTTCCTGACCAGGAAGTGGAAAGTCTGAAATCGAGACTCTGTTCTACTTCCTGCCTATACATGGGCATGATACGTATTAGTATACGTGCACTTCATACACCTTCCCCTGGATGTCAAGAGGCGGTGAGAGAAGACATTTAGTGTTTATCTTGGTCTGAAGTGGAATACAAGCTGTTTGTATGACGTGTCCGCCCATTTCCTGTTTTCTGGAGAGCGCGAAGGGGTACTTGGATTTGCCTTCTGTTTAGCTGCCGTTATAGGCGACTAATATCTCCGGCTTTGATTTTATTTGATACATGTGACCATATCATCGTAAATTATGTTTTTTCAATATAGTTTCATCAGATTATTGAACATTTTTCGGGAGTTTTGCCGTGTTCCGTTCTCTTCCGTTTGTTGACATGGAGAGCTTCGAGCCACTTGGCAAGTGCGCTTGCCAATTCAAGAGGGAAAATGAACATTCTAAATCCAAACAACGATTGTTCTTGACAAAGGACACCTTGTCCAACATTCTGATGGAAGATCACCAAAAGTAAGAAACATTTTATGATGCTATTTCATATATCTGTCGTGCATGTGAACTAGTCGCCGGCGCCCAACTTTGGGGTACTCTAGATGTACCGAAGCTGGATGTCGTAATGAAGTTATTTTTTAGAATTCTAACACTGCGATTTCATTAAGAACTAATGGATCTATCATTTCCTATACAACATGTATTTTTTAGTTATGTTTATGAATAGCTATTTGGTCAGAATATGTGTGTCAGAAAAAGTGTCCGAAAAATATCGTTGCTGTTTAGACGTTGTGGAAAAAGTAGCTAAGATAGCAACATGTTTAACCACTGAATTCAGCTCTAAATATGCACATTTTCGAACAAAACATAAGTGTATGTATAACCTGGTGTTATAGGACTGTCATCTGATAAAGAATATCAAGGTTAGTCAAAAATTATATATTTTTTACTGGTTTGTTACGATCGCTAACTTTTACTGCTGGGAAATGGCTTGTCTTTCTGGCTATTGTGGTAAGCTAATATAACGCTATATTGTGTTTTAGCTGTAAAACACTTAATAAATCGGAAATATTGTCTGGAATCACAAGATGCCTGTCTTTCATTTGCTGTGCACTATGTATTTTTCAGAAATGTTTTATGATGAGTAATTAGGTATTTGACGTTGGTGTCTGTAATTATTCTGTCTGCTTTCGGTGCAATTTCTGATTGTAGCTGCAATGTAAACTATGATTTATACCTGAAATATGCACATTTTTCGAACAAAACATAGATTTATTGTATAACATGTTATAAGACTGTCATCTGATGAAGTTGTTTGTTGGTTAGTTTGGTTGCTTCTTGGTTAGTTAGGTTGGCTTTGTGCATGCTACCTGTGTTGTGAAAAATGTCTGTCCTTTTTTTGTATTTGGTGGTGAGCTAACATAAATATATGTGCTGTTTTCGCTGTAAAACATTTAAAAAATCGGACAAGTTGGCTGGATTCACAAGATGTGTACCTTTTCATTTGCTGTATTGGACTTGTGTGAAAGTTAAATATTTAAAAAATATATATTTTGAATTTCGCGTCCTGCACTTGAGCTGGCTGTTGTCATAAGTGTACCGACGTCGGGCTTGCAGCCATAAGATTTAACTCCCCTTGCTAGGTTTGTTCTAGCTCGTTTCTTCTGGCTAGCTTGTTAGTCTGCTGGCTAGGTTTTTGTTGTGTAGCTCGCTAGCTAGAGTCAAAACTTCTTAACTTGAGGCGCAAAGTTACTTTTTTTCTACTCTGAATGAATAGAGTTGTTGTTCATCACTTCTTGTCTGAAATTATTTTTCGATTAGAGTGTTTATCTCATTCTAAAAACAAAAAAATATGAAATATATCAGGAGCTCATGTTGAGCACGACTTTCTCTCTCTCTCTCTATCTGTCTCTCTCTCTATCCCTGTCTCTCTCTCTCTCTCTATCTCTCTTTCTCTCCATCTGTCTCTCTCTCCATCTCTCTCTCTCGCTCTCCTTCTCTCTATGTCTCTCTCTCCATCTATCACTGTCTCTGTCTCTCTCTCTCTCTCCATCTCTCTCCATGTCGCTATGTCTCTGTCTCCATCTCTCTCTGTATTTCCATCTCTCTTTGTCTCTCTCTCTCTGTCTCTCCATCTCTCTCTGTCTGTCTCCCTCTTTCTCCATCTCTTTCTGTCTCTCTCTCTCTCTCTCTCTGTCTCTCTCTCTCTCTCTCTTTCAATTAAATTTGCTTTATTGGCATGACGAAACAATATACATATTGCCAAAGCTTATTTTGGATATTTACAATATCATTTTTTTTTACATGAGAATCAAAATTGTCAACGGGACAACAGTAACAACAATAACCAAGTTTCAAAATAACCATACATTCAACATAACAATAACAATAAGCATACAGTAGAGTACATGTGCATGTTGATTTGTCTGTCAGACACTGTCCCTCAACTTATGGCAGGCAGCAATGTAGTGCGCTGCCAACCCACAGCTCTCTGCATCCTCCCCCAACAGGACGGGTAGCCTATCCTCATCAGAGAGGTCTTTGAAACCTTGAATAAGGGTTTCAAATTTGGGGAAATGACACTCTCTAATTGTTTTATATTTTTTACATTTTGTCAGATAATGGCGCTCCGTCTCAGGTTCTGCTGTTGTGCAGTGGTTGCACAGCCTTTCCTCTACAGGGAGCCAGGTTTTCCTGTGTCTACCCTTCTCAATGGCAAGGCTGTGCTCACTGAGCCTGTACTTTGTCAAGGTTTTTCTAAGGTTTTGACAGTGTACTGTCGATTTAGGGCCAGATAGCAATGCATTTCTCTTTGTGTTTGTGCTTGTGTTTCCCAATAAGCAATATAGTTTTCTTTTGACTGTGTTGTAATTTGGTTTGTCCTGACTGATTGGATGTTCTGGTCCTGAGGCTTCAGTGTGTTAGTAGAACAGGTTTGTGAACTCAGGACCAGCTGGATGAGGGGACTCTTTTCTTTGCTCAGCTCTTGGCATTGCAGGGCTTGGTAATGATATGAGATGTTTCCAAAACTTAATTGCTCTTTTTTGAGTTTTTATTGTTAGTGGATATTGGCCTAATTCTGCCCTGCATGCATTGTTTGTAGTTTTCCTCTGGACATGTAGGATAATCTTACAGATCTCTGCATGCAGAGTTTCAATGGGGTGTTTGTCCCATTTGATGAAATCTTGTTTTGCAAGTGGACCCCACACCTCGCTGCCATAAAGTGCATTTGTTTCATTGACATATTCAATTAGTTTTAGCCAAATTTTAATAGGTATTTCAATTTGAATTTGCTTTTTAATGGCGTAGAATGCCCTGCGTGTTTTCTTTCTCAGTTAATTTACTACTTCATTAAGGTGTCCAGTTGCATTTATTTTTTAACCTAAGTAATTGTAGTGTGTGCAGTACTCTATATTTAGTACCAATTGAGAACCTTGGTCTAATTCCCGGAGATCTGCGTCTTCTCTGGGAAATCATTATTTTAGTATTTTTGGGAGTTACTGCCAGGGCCCAGGTCTGGCAGTACTGCTCTAGCAGGTCCAGGCTCTGCTGTAGGCCATGTGCTGTGGGTGATATCAGGTATAGGTCATCTGCGAAGAGTAGGCATTTAACGTCTGAATTGTGGAGACTAACACCAGGGGCTGATAATTTTTCTAGAATAGTGGCCAATTCATTGATGTAAATATTGAAGAGTGCAGGGCTCAGATTGCAACCCTGACGAAGGCCCCGCCCCTGGTTAAATAATTCAGTTTTTTTCTTTCCAATTTTAATGCTGCACGTATTGCCAGTAAACATTGATTTAAATATGTCATATGTTTTACCCCCTACACCACTTTCAATAACTTTGTAGAACAGTCCTTTATGCCAAATAGAATCAAATGCTTTTTGGAAGTCGATAATGCAAGCGTATACTTTGGTATTATTTTGGTGGACATGTTTATCTATCAGGGTGTGTAGGGTGTAAATATGATCAGTTGTGCAATGTTTTGGTATAAATCCAATTTGTCTTTTACTCAAGACATTGTGCTTATTAAGGAAGTTTAGAACTCTTACATGTATAATACTACATAAAACCTTCCCCAGATTACTGTTCACAAAAATGCCTCTGTAATTTTTAGGTTCAAATTTGTCTCTGTTTTTAAAGATTGGGGTTATGAGTCCTTGATTCCAGATGTCAGGGAAATAACCTACACTCAGGATCAAATTAAACAGTTTTAATATAGCCAATTGAAATGTTGCACTAGTGAGTTTGATCATCTCATTTAGGATGCCATCAGGTCCGCATGCTTTTTTAAATTTGAGAGCCTGAAGTTTCTTAGAGCTCCTGGTCAGTAATTGGGGAGTCCAATGGATTTTGATTTTCCTTTATAGCTTTTCTAATCCATTAAACTGCTCTTGAATTTGGCGTTGTTCTGCGTTTGTGTCAGTTTGAACGGTGTTGTAGAGTGTTTTAAAATTGGTTGTCCATATGTCACCATTTTGGTCACCATATGTCACCATTCCTTCTCTGTCTCTCTCCATCTCTCTTTCTCTCTTTCTCTCTCTCTCTCCATCTCTGTCTCTCTCCATCTCTCTCCCTCTCCCTCTCTCCATCTCTCTGTCTCTCTCTCTCTGTCTCTCTCTCTCTCCGTCTCTCTCTTTCTCTCTCTTTCTCTCCATCTCTCTCCATCTCTCTCCGTCTCTCTCCGTCTCTCTCCGTCTCTCTCCGTCTCTCTCCGTCTCTCTCCATCTCTCTCCGTCTCTCTCTGTCTCTCTCTCTGTCTCTCCATCTCTCTCTGTCTGTCTTTCTCTCTCTCCATCTCGCTCTCTCTGTCACTGTCAAATTCAAATTCAAATGTTTTCAAATTCATATTTAAGCTGCTTCATTGGCATGAAAAACGTTGTGTCAATATTGCCAAAGCAACAACGTATACAATATACGTTGTAATACAATTATAAACAAATAACAAATAATAATATTACATGTTAGTAAATAATAATACAAAATTACATACAAAATTACATACAAAATTACATAACAACAATATAGTTGAAATGTAATAAAAATGAAAAGCTAAACATCGAAAATGAAACTATAACTAACTTATAACTAAATAACTGTCATCTTCACCATTACATCAATACTACAACTACCATCATCGTTACTACTACTACTACTACTACCACCACCACCAACATCATTAAAATGCTATCATTACCATCACCCTACTACCCGTACCACTACTATTTGGAATGATAAACAACAATAATTATACAAATAACAATTATACCTCTATGTCAAATAGTGTGAGTCCTGTGGCTGGAGAATGGTCCAACATGTCTGCTAATTCATTGATATAAATGTTAAAAAGATTTGGACTCAAACTACAGCCTTGTCTCACACCTCGACGTTGTAAAAATAATTATGTTCTTTGGTTTTTGATTTTTATTGCACACATGTTTTCTGTGTACATACATTTTATTAAGTTAAACACCTTACCACCATGCCGACTTTGGATCATTTTGTAGAATAGCCCTTCGTGCCAAATAGAATCAAATGCTTTTTTAAAGTCAATAAAGCAAGCAAAGATTTTGCCCTTTTTTTTGGTGGACATGTTCATTAATTAATGTGTGTAAGGTGTATATATATGGTCAGTAGTGTGATGGTTAGGAAGAAAGCCAATTTGAAATTTACTTGTTAAATTTTTTTCTGGAAGAAAGCTTTGAATTCTTGAATTCAAAATGCTACAGAAAACCTTTCCCAAGTTGCTGTTTACGCAAATTCCCCTGTAATTATTGGGGTCTGATTTGTCTACACTTTTGTGGATAGGGGAGAGGAGCCCCTGGTTCCAGGCATCAGCAAAACAGTCAGAAGTTAAAACCACAATTTAAGCACAGCATTTTGCAACTTAGGTGTGCTGTTTTTCAGCATTTCATTTCTGATGTTATCTAGACCACAAGCCTTCTTTAATTTTATAGAAATTAGCTTTTCATTTAGTTCTTGTTGGGTTATCTAAAGGATTTTCGTTGTTTTTAATGACTGATTCAAGGATATTCAATTTTTCTTTAATTTTGAATTGGTTCTGTTGTAAGTCTTTTTGTGGGATGTTTTTGAAAGATTAGCAAAATACGTTTTCCAAATTCCTTCATCTTGTATGGCTAATTCTTGTGGCTTTGTAGTGCTTAAATTGTTCCACATGTCCCAGAACTGATTTTGGTCAATTGTGTTTTCAATTTCATCAAGTGTCTTGTTGATGTGATTCAACTTCTTGCGTTTTAGTGCATGTTTATGCTGTTTCAGATTTTCAAAGTATTCATAGCATAGCTCTGGGTTGTTCTGCTGCTTAGATTTTTAATTTGACATTTGTTTTAGGTGTTTTCTAATTGTTTTGCATTCGTTATCAAACCATTTTTCAGAAACATTTTGTTTTTTGTTTCTGATGTTGCATTTCTTTGGGTTTCTCAAATTTGCTTTCGATGTTGCTTTTTGGAAAATGCCATTTCTGTTTTGGGTAGCCGAATTGACACCTTTTTTAATGTTTTGGTATTGTGAGTTATTTAAGAAATGTATAGAGTTCATCATTTCATTTGAGTTCAATGTTTCAATGAATCTCTCTGCACTGTTTGGAGCCCATCTGTACGATTGGTTTATGTTGTAGAGTTTATTGGGCAGTTTTTTTAAATGAATATTGACAGTAAATTTCTTCAGAAACACGTTGCTCTGACTGTGATCTGACAATGGTGTCGGTGGTCTGACAATGAATGCACTAATGGAGGAGGGGTCAATGTCATTGATGGCATAATCGACTACACTTGTCCCAAGAGCTGAGCAGTAAGTAAACCGACCTAAAGAGTCCCCTCTGATTCTACCATTAAGCGTGTACAGGCATAAGGCTCAACAGAGATGCACTAACTCCTTCCCATTTTTGTTCAGTATTTGGTCAGTACTGTTACTATTAATTATAACCGAGCTACTGTACAAGGAGGGGTGTCCAAATATGTGGTGGTTACCTCCCGCATCTGTGTAGTCAGGCTCAGAACCTGTTCTTGCATTGAAATCTCCACAAAGAAGCACTTTACCCTCTGCCTGAAATTGAATGATTTCTGTATGGAGATTGTCAAAAAACTGATCATCAAAATATGATGAATCTGAAGGAGGAGCATAAGCTGCACATATCTATACATCATTGTCACAATAGATTGTACCTTTGTTACGTTTTAGCCAAATGTGGTTAGTACCTTTTTTTTCATTTCATTCAGTGCTATGTCCTGCTTATGCCAAATGATGATGATCATTTGATCGCACTGCTGAAGAACCTCATCTGCGGTCAGCTACTTGCCTGTCTGGTTAATTAACTGAGTTTGAGCTTTCTGATGTGTGGAGAGTAAGGAATGCAACATTTAGGCAGTACACTTGGTTAAAAGTTAATGAAGGTTGTGTAATTGCAGCAAGGTTAGACAGGTTGTATGTATCTGATCACTACTGTAGCAGGGATGGAAGGTTAGACAGGTTGTATGTATCTGATCACTACTACAGCAGGGATGGAAGGTTAGTCAGGTTGTATGTTTCTGATCACTACTGTAGCAGGGATGGAAGGTTAGACAGGTTGTATGTTTCTGATCACTACTGTAGCAGGGATGGAAGGTTAGACAGGTTGTATGTTTCTGATCACTACTGTAGCAGGGATGGAAGGTTAGTCAGGTTGTATGCATCTGATCACTACTGTAGCAGGGATGGAAGGTTAGACAGGTTGTATGTTTCTGATCACTACTGTAGCAGGGATGGAAGGTTAGTCAGGTTGTATGCATCTGATCACTACTGTAGCAGGGATGGAAGGTTAGTCAGGTTGTATGCATCTGATCACTACTGTAGCAGGGATGGAAGGTTAGACAGGTTGTATGTTTCTGATCACTACTGTAGCAGGGATGGAAGGTTAGTCAGGTTGTATGCATCTGATCACTACTGTAGCAGGGATGGAAGGTGTGATATTACACCTGTGGGTTTCTCTGATCATCATATTGTTATTGTTGATATTCACTTGTACTGTCCATGAAAGTCATCTCCTTTGCTGGTGTTTTAATGTTAAGTTCTTACAAAAATGTTGTGTTACAAAAGGGAATTTTGAGTCCTTAAGACAATGGTAGGAGTTTGGGAAGGCCCAGTATACGATTGTTTTGTCAACAGTATACTGCAATGTTTCATATTGAAGTTAAAGAGACTATCAGGGCCCTTGAACAGGACATCAAATATGTTGAATTGAAGTTGCTCACTCAGAATGACCCCGGACTAGTCATGAACTTACAGGACAAGAGACATGAACTGAGGTTGTTTCTACATGAAAGAGTGAAGGGTCCCTTAATTAGGTCTCGCCTTGCTTCCCACAAGGATTATGATGCTCCTAGCGCTTTTTTACGCAGGACAGTCGACATTGCAACGCAAACAGATGGTCTGCCTTCGTCTCCCTGATGGGAAGGTGACCACGAATGACAGTGAAATGCGCTAACATGCCGTGGATTTCTACTCTGCTCTTTATAAGGTGGAGGATTGTGATTCTCTGTGTGCTGAACAGTTGTTACATGGACTTCCTCAATTGGGCCCTGAGCAGTGAGTTGCTTTGGACTCTGACATTACACTGCAAGAGCTGTCCACAGCAGTTATGCAGCTCTCAACAGGTCGAGTCCCTGGCATTGATGGTTTACCATCTGAGTTTTATAAGCACTTTTGGGGGTCTATTGGGGAGGATTTTAAGTGGTGTGTGAATCTTTTCATGAGGGTCCTCTTCCTGTATCCTGTCAATGTGCTGTGCTTTCATTGTTGCCAAAAAAGTGGGATTTGACTCTTCTAAAGAATTAGCGACCTGTTGCATTGCTGTGTGCAGAATATACAATTGTATCTCAATGTCTCTCAAACAGGTTGAATGTATATCTGGGGCTGTTGGTCCACAAGAACCAGTCTTACTGTGTACCTGGCCGCTCTATTGTTCTTAACTTGTTTCTTATAAGAGATGTTTTAGATATTTCTAAACTGTCTGATGTGAATATGGGTTTACTTTTTTTGGATCAGGAGGCTTTTGACCGTGTGTACCATCCGGGTCTTGTTCAAAACAATGAAACCTTTTGGTTTGGGAATGTTTTTTTGTCTTGGGTGTGTTTACTGTATGCTGGGGCCTCATGTATGGTGAATGTGAAAGTAGTTTGAGTTGCCCATCCCTGTCCAAAGGGGCATCTGGCAGGGATGCCCAATTTCAGGGCAGTTATATTGTCTGGTAATTGAACCAATGCTTAGTTTTTTAAGAGCGAGGCTTACTGGTTTCTCTGTGCCAGGAGTAATGAGGGGTCCCATGATAGCACTGTCTGCATATGCTGATGACGTGACAGTTTTTATCACAGGGCTGAGGATGTTAAGGTTCTCTCAAACGCTTTAAAGGTTTATGAGGGGGCCTCCTAAGCTAGAGTCAGTTGGGAAGAGTGAATCGCTGTGGGCAGGTCAGTTTCAGACGGGGTCCGCTCCACGGTTACCAGGGGGGCTTCAGACGGGGTCCGCTCCACGGTTACCAGGGGGGCTTCAGACGGGGTCCGCTCCACGGTTACCAGGGGGGCTTCAGTGGGGCAGAGATGGGATGAAGACTTTGGGTGTTTTTCTAGGCTCTGATGTCTTTCAGAAAAAGAACTGGGAGGGTGTAGAGGAGAAAGTGTGTGCCAGACTGTCAAGGTGGAAATGGGTGCTTCCCCAGCTGTTTTATAGGGGAAGGGTACTGGTAGCTAATAATCTTGGTGCCTCTACCATGTGGCACAGACTAAGGATTTTACAGCCACTGGGGTATCTGATACAAGAGCCCCTTGTCAATTTCTTCTGGTCTGAACAACATTGGATTAAAGCTGCAGCCCTGTACCTGCCACTGCATGAGGGTGGGCAAGGCCTGGTGGACATTTCTTCCAGGATCACGGCTTTCAGGCTTCAAGCAGCCCAGAGACGGTTGTACAGTGACGGTTCTAACTGGGTCGACACAGCCTACACAGTGATGAGGAGAGCGGGCTGTTTGGGCTTAGACAAGCACCTTTTCCTCTTAAAGCTGGAGAGGGGTGCTTTCTCTGGCCTGACTCCATTTTATGACTCTGTTATGCAGGCTTGGAGAGTTCTTGTGAAGTCTCGTAAGGCCGGCACGCCACCAGGGATGTGGCTTTTTGAAGAGCCGCTTTTTTACAACACTGCCATCCAGTCCCGTGCTCTGGGTTCAGCCAGCCTACGTTCATGCCTGTTAGGTGTGGGGTGTACTAAGCTGGGTCATCTGATGCGGAGAAAGAGCTGGGATCCGATCATCTCGCCTACTGAGGAAGGTTGTCGCTGAGGTCTGTGACTCCTTGCCAGTGCTTCATCTGCAGTATGTGACTGACACTTCCAATTCTGATCGGTGGAAGGAGGGTCTGGATTATGTGTTCCCTGCACTGATTGTTAGTGCTGCGGTGGGGGCATTCGAGGAGGACGTGGGGATGCTGCTTTTCTTCGATACACCGGAGCTGGGGGAGTTCAAGGAGGTGGGAAAGAAGGCCATGTACAGAATATGTGTAAAGGTGTCCCATGCCTCTTCCCTGGAAGGGGTAAAATCGACGAGGTGGGCAGGTGTGTTGGGTCCAGGTGCTTCCCCAAAAGGCTGTTGGCGGTCTTTATACAAACTGCCTATTGAAAAGAGGACAGCTGACTCCAATGGAGGATAATACATGGAGCCATAGCCACCAATATGCATCTGGTACACCTGGATCCGACAGTTGGGGAAGGGTGTCCAATCTGTACTGAGTCTGAAACTCTGGCACATCTGTTTTTACAGTGTCCTAGGTTGGTCGGGATGATTGACCTGATTACTTCTTGGTTCTCAGCTTTGGGAGATGTTTTCTATTCCCAACTGTTTATATTTGGGCTAAAGTACATGTTTAGTCGAAGGGGTGTAGTTATTTTGCTTAATATTGTGTTAGGGGCAGCTAAAATAGCAATATGGAAAACCGTAAAGAACAGTATTCGGTGAGAGCCTATTCCAAACTGGTTAACACTCTTGATCTGTTTATGAACATATTGGGTATTCAGAGTCTGTTGTGTTTAGTTACTGGGGAGGAGGATTTGGTGTTGTGTTTTTATTTGATGTGTAACCATGGTTTTGTATGAGATTTATTGTGTTGTGGGTTCCCAGACATATTAAAGATGATTTAAAACTAAAAATTATCTCCATCTCTCTCTGACTCTCTCTCTCCATCTCTCTCTGTCTCTCTGCATCTCTCTCCCTCTCCATCTATCTCTTTCTCTCCCTCTCCATCTTTACTCCCTCTCTCCCTTTCTATCTCTCTCTGTCTCTCTCTCTCCATCTCTCTCTGTCTTTCTCTCTCTCTCTGTCTCTCTTCATATGTATCTCTCTCTCTCTCTCTCTCCATCTCTCTCTCCATATCTCTCTCCATATCTCTCTCTGTATTTCCATCTCTCTCTTTATAAAAGGCTAAATTGCCCTTGAATAAAATGAAAATGAAGAGATGCTGGTCTCCAGTGACAAAATGAGATGTGATAATAGCGTGTGGACATTTTGCTGTTAAAATAAAAGGATGTGGGGGTGTTCAGGGGAGAGGGGTCCAGCTGCCTGTCCCAGGGGTGCTCTGGCGCAATTACAACTCTCTGACAGCTCAGTAGACACTCCAATACCACCTGTTCTACAGGCGCACACACTCAAAGACACATACACATGCCACATTCAGACAGAAAGACCTAGAAAGAGAGCGAGAGAAACCTGTCCAACCAAAAACATAGAGACCTGGAAAACCTGAGTCTACCTCTTCACTGTGGTGAATCACGGAAAAAGAAGGAACAGCACGTCAGATATCAGCTCAATGTAATTGAATAATCCATAGACTCTAACCACTTCTGGGGAAATTTAAACACACTAAACAACACAAATAATGATCTATCCGAAAAGGAGATGTATGGACAAACCACTTATCCAATCTTTTTTTTTTTTTTTTTTGTTTATCCCATTTTCTCCCCAATTTTTCGTGGTATCCAATCGCTAGTAATTACTATCTTGTCTCATCACTACTACTCCCGTACGGGCTCGGGAGAGACGGAGGTCGAAAGCCATGCGTCCTCCGAAGCACAACCCAACCATGCCGCACTGCTTCTTAACACAGCGCGCCTCCAACCCGGAAGCCAGCGCACCAATGTGTCGGAGGAAACACCGTGTACCTGGCCCCCTTGGTTAGTGCGCACTGCGCCCGGCCCGCCACAGGAGTCGCTGGAGCGCAATGAGACAAGGATATCCCTACCGGCCAAACCCTCCCTAACCCGCTATGCCAATTGTGCGTTGCCCCACGGACCTCCCGGTCGCGGCCGGTTGCGACAGAGCCTGGGCGCGAACCCAGAGACTCTGGTGGCGCAGCTAGCACTGCGATGCAGTGCCCTAGACCACTGCGCCACCCGGGAGGCCTTATCCAATGTTTTTGGCTCTATAACAAAGAACAAACAGCAAAAACATATACATGATCAAATTCAAATATTCAAATCAACTATTAAAGACTACCAGAACCTACTGGATTCTCCAATTAACCTTCATTGAACTACAGGACAAAATAAAACCCCTCCAACCCAAAAAGGCCTGTGGTGTTGATGGTATACTCAATGAAATGATCAAATATATAGACAACAAATTCCAATTGGCTATACTAAAACTCTTTAACATCATTATTAGCTCTGGCATCTTCCCCAATATTTGGAACCAAGGACTGATCACCCCACATGGGGACAAATATTGTACTTTTTGGAGAAATGCCCTCTGATCTGATGAAACAAAAATAGAACTGTTTTGCCATAATGACAATTGTTAGGTTCAGAGGAAAAAGGGGGAGGCTTGCAAGCCGAAGAACACCATCCCAACGGTAAAGTATGGGTGTGGGAACATAATGTTGTGCGGGTGCTTTGCTGCAGGAGGGACTGGTGCACTTCACAAAATGGATGGCATCATGAGGTAGGAAAATGATGTGGATATATTGAAGCAACATCTCGAGACATCAGTCAGGAAGTTAAAGCTTGGTCGCAAATGGGTCTTCCAAATGGACAATGACACCAAGTATACTTCCAAAGTTGTGGCAAAATGGCTTAAGAACAACAAAGTCAAGGTATTGGAGTTGCCATCACAAAGCCCTGACCTCAATCCTATAGAAAATGTGTGGGCAGAACTGAAAAAGCGTGTGGGAGCAAGGAGGCCTACAAACCTGACTCAGTTACAGCATCTCTGTCAGGAGGAATGGGCCAAAATTCACCCAACTTATTGTGGGAAGCTTGTGGAAGGCTACCAGAAACGTTCGACCCAAGATAAACAATTTAAAGGCAATGTTACCAAATACTATTTGAGTGTATGTAAACTTCTGACCCACTGGGAAGGTGATGAAATAAATGAAAGCTGAAATAAATCATTCTCTCTAATATTATTCTGACATTTCACATTCTTAAAATAAAGTGGTGACCCTAACTGACCTAAAACAGGAAATTTTTACTAGGATTAAATGTCAGGAATTGTTAAAATTCATTTGTAATGTCTTTATTATTTTGGAACTTCTTTGAGTTTAATGTTTACTGTTCAGTTTTGTTTATTTCACGCTTGCTTTGGCAATGTTGACATATGTTTACCATGCCAATAAAGCCCCTTGAATTGAGAAAAAGAGACAGACAGACAGACAGACAGACAGACAGACAGACAGACAGACAGACAGACAGACAGACAGACAGACAGAGAGAGTTAAGATGAGAGAGAGGGACAGATGGAGAGAGTGACAGAGAGAGTTAAGATGAGAGAGAGAGACAGATGGAGAGAGAGACATAGAGAGTTAAGATGAGAGAGAGAGACAGATGGAGAGAGTGACAGAGAGAGTTAAGATGAGAGAGAGAGACAGATGGAGAGAGAGACATAGAGAGTTAAGATGAGAGAGAGAGACATATGGAGAGAGAGACAGAGAGAGTTAAGATGAGAGAGAGAGACAGATGGCGAGAGAGACAGAGAGAGTTAAGATGAGAGAGAGAGAGAGACATATGGAGAGAGAGACAGAGAGAGTTAAGATGAGAGAGAGAGACAGATGGAGAGAGAGACATAGAGAGTTAAGATGAGAGAGAGAGACAGATGGAGAGAGAGACATAGAGAGTTAAGATGAGAGAGAGACAGATGGAGAGAGAGACAGAGAGAGTTAAGATGAGAGAGAGAGACAGATGGAGAGCGAGACAGAGAGAGTTAAGATGAGAGAGAGAGACAGAGAGAGTTAAGATGAGAGAGAGAGACAGATAGAGAGAGAGACAGAGAGTTAAGATGAGAGAGAGAGACAGAGAGAGTTAAGATGAGAGAGAGAGACAGAGAGAGTTAAGATGAGAGAGAGAGACAGATAGATAGAGAGACAGAGAGAGTTAAGATGAGAGAGAGAGAGACAGATGGAGAGAGAGACATAGAGAGTTAAGATGAGAGAGAGAGACAGATGGAGAGAGAGACATAGAGAGTTAAGATGAGAGAGAGAGACAGATAGAGAGAGAGACAGAGAGAGTTAAGATGAGAGAGAGAGACAGATGGCGAGAGAGACAGAGAGAGTTAAGATGAGAGAGAGAGACAGATGGAGAGAGAGACATAGAGAGTTAAGATGAGAGAGAGAGACAGATGGAGAGAGAGACAGAGATAGTTAAGATGAGAGAGAGAGACAGATGGAGAGAGAGACATAGAGAGTTAAGATGAGAGAGAGAGACATATGGAGAGAGAGACAGAGAGAGTTAAGATGAGAGAGAGAGACAGATGGAGAGAGAGACAGAGAGAGTTAAGATGAGAGAGAGAGACAGATGGAGAGATAGATGGAGAGGCAGAAGGAGAGACAGAAGGAGAGACAGATGGAGAGAGTTAGGGAGTGTGAGAGAGAGGAGACCCACACACCACACACTCTGGTGTGTCTACACAAACAGATGCTTTCTCTAAATGTACACTCTACACTTCCACATGTGCGTCAGCATGGATGTATGCATAATTAAGATTACATGTATGCATACAAGACACACAGATGCTCAGAAGAGATTCATATCTGCAGGCGTCCATGCGACTGCATAATATGATGATATATGGATATTAATGTGATAGTCTTTCAAGTACTCTTAGGTATTAGTTACAATCTTTTTTTATCTCTCTCTTTTGTCTAACACACACACACACACACACACACACACACACACACACACACACACACATGCAGACACACACACACATGCAGACTCACACATGCACACACACACACACGCAGACACACGCAGACACACACACGCATATACACACACGCAGAGACAAACACACACGCACACAAACTCTAGAATGTCGATAAGTCTCTGTCATGCCAGAAGCCATATGAAGTTTTCATTGAATCCACATCACCACGTCAGAATTACAACAAAGCTCCATGTTGTTGTTGCTTTGTCGAGAATCCTCCCTCATGTTGTACAAAACCACAAAGGCAATTTGGAAGAGTTTCATAAAAACTATGGTGTGTAAAAACCATTTGTAGGCCAAACCCATTCCCAGCTATAGGCACACTGTAGAAGCTTTTGAATACACACACACACACACACACACTGCTTCACTCCTACTGATGCCATCATGTCACAAATGCTCTCTCAGTTTTTAGTATCAATTTGATTGGCCAGTTATCCACGGTGGCACAAACACTAGTGGTGGGAGCCAATGGAGAGGCCTGTATTATGTTGAGTGCTTTTGGATATCTTTTTTTTTTTTTCTTCAAATTTAGACTCCTAAATATAAAAACCCCAAACCTGACCCTAACTTTAAAATTGTGGAGTAGCGATGTATTGAGAAAAGCAATAGTAGGCTCTTTGTACTGTTTGAGAGATGTTTATCTCTGTAGAAATCGAACAGAGTGCTCCGTAGACACCGGCGGATTTAATAAAAAGCAGGAATGATAAAATGAATCAAGTTAGATTGGCTCCATGCGGGTTTATTGGTGCCGGTTTTAATGTGTAAACTTCAGCTGTTTTATTATAGAGCCATGTCTGGTGCAGCTGACAAACATGCTGACTTTTCCCCCCAAAAATACAATTTTTTTAACCTTTATTTAATTAACAAGGCAAGTCAGATAAGAACAAATTCATATTTACAATTAGTGACATGTAATACATGCCTGTGGCTCTGAATGAATGGAAAGAAGTGATTTGCAGTGATGCAACCAACACATTGACTGATGCAGTGATGCAACCAACACATTGACTGATGCAGTGATGCAACCAACACATTGACTGATGCAGTGATGCAACCAACACATTGACTGATGCAGTGATGCAACCAACACATTAGGCTGATGCAGTGATACAACCAACACATTGACTGATGCAGTGATGCAACCAACACATTGACTGATGCAGTGATGCAACCAACACATTAGGCTGATGCAGTGATACAACCAACACATTGACTGATGCAGTGATGCAACCAACACATTGACTGATGCAGTGATACAACCAACACATTGACTGATGCAGTGATGCAACCAACACATTGACTGATGCAGTGATGCAACCAACACATTAGGCTGATGCAGTGATGCAACCAACACATTGACTGATGCAGTGATACAACCAACACATTGACTGATGCAGTGATGCAACCAACACATTGACTGATGCAGTGATACAACCAACACATTAGGCTGATGCAGTGATACAACCAACACATTGACTGATGCAGTGATACAACCAACACATTGACTGATGCAGTGATGCAACCAACACATTGACTGATGCAGTGATGCAACCAACACATTGACTGATGCAGTGATGCAACCAACACATTGACTGATGCAGTGATGCAACCAACACATTGACTGATGCAGTGATGCAACCAACACATTAGGCTGATGCAGTGATACAACCAACACATTGACTGATGCAGTGATGCAACCAACACATTGACTGATGCAGTGATGCAACCAACACATTAGGCTGATGCAGTGATACAACCAACACATTGACTGATGCAGTGATGCAACCAACACATTGACTGATGCAGTGATACAACCAACACATTAGGCTGATGCAGTGATACAACCAACACATTGACTGATGCAGTGATACAACCAACACATTGACTGATGCAGTGATGCAACCAACACATTGACTGATGCAGTGATGCAACCAACACATTGACTGATGCAGTGATGCAACCAACACATTGACTGATGCAGTGATGCAACCAACACATTGACTGATGCAGTGATGCAACCAACACATTGACTGATGCAGTGATGCAACCAACACATTGACGGATGCAGTGATGCAACCAACACATTGACTGATGCAGTGATGCAACCAACACATTGACTGATGCAGTGATGCAACCAACACATTAGGCTGATGCAGTGATACAACCAACACATTGACTGATGCAGTGATACAACCAACACATTAGGCTGATGCAGTGATACAACCAACACATTGACTGATGCAGTGATGCAACCAACACATTGACTGATGCAGTGATGCAACCAACACATTAGGCTGATGCAGTGATACAACCAACACATTGACTGATGCAGTGATGCAACCAACACATTGACTGATGCAGTGATACAACCAACACATTAGGCTGATGCAGTGATACAACCAACACATTGACTGATGCAGTGATACAACCAACACATTGACTGATGCAGTGATGCAACCAACACATTGACTGATGCAGTGATGCAACCAACACATTGACTGATGCAGTGATGCAACCAACACATTGACTGATGCAGTGATGCAACCAACACATTGACTGATGCAGTGATGCAACCAACACATTGACTGATGCAGTGATGCAACCAACACATTGACTGATGCAGTGATGCAACCAACACATTGACTGATGCAGTGATGCAACCAACACATTAGGCTGATGCAGTGATGCAACCAACACATTGACTGATGCAGTGATGCAACCAACACATTGACTGATGCAGTGATGCAACCAACACATTAGGCTGATGCAGTGATACAACCAACACATTGACTGATGCAGTGATGCAACCAACACATTGACTGATGCAGTGATGCAACCAACACATTAGGCTGATGCAGTGATACAACCAACACATTGACTGATGCAGTGATGCAACCAACACATTGACTGATGCAGTGATACAACCAACACATTAGGCTGATGCAGTGATACAACCAACACATTGACTGATGCAGTGATACAACCAACACATTGACTGATGCAGTGATGCAACCAACACATTGACTGATGCAGTGATGCAACCAACACATTGACTGATGCAGTGATGCAACCAACACATTGACTGATGCAGTGATGCAACCAACACATTGACTGATGCAGTGATGCAACCAACACATTGACTGATGCAGTGATGCAACCAACACATTGACTGATGCAGTGATGCAACCAACACATTGACTGATGCAGTGATGCAACCAACACATTAGGCTGATGCAGTGATGCAACCAACACATTGACTGATGCAGTGATGCAACCAACACATTGACTGATGCAGTGATGCAACCAACACATTGACTGATGCAGTGATGCAACCAACACATTGACTGATGCAGTGATGCAACCAACACATTGACTGATGCAGTGATGCAACCAACACATTGACTGATGCAGTGATGCAACCAACACATTGACTGATGCAGTGATGCAACCAACACATTGACTGATGCAGTGATGCAACCAACACATTGACTGATGCAGTGATGCAACCAACACATTGACTGATGCAGTGATGCAACCAACACATTAGGCTGATGCAGTGATGCAACCAACACATTGACTGATGCAGTGATGCAACCAACACATTGACTGATGCAGTGATGCAACCAACACATTGACTGATGCAGTGATGCAACCAACACATTGACTGATGCAGTGATGCAACCAACACATTGACTGATGCAGTGATGCAACCAACACATTGACTGATGCAGTGATGCAACCAACACATTGACTGATGCAGTGATGCAACCAACACATTGACTGATGCAGTGATGCAACCAACACATTGAATGATGCAGTGATGCAACCAACACATTGACTGATGCAGTGATGCAACCAACACATTGACTGATGCAGTGATGCAACCAACACATTGACTGATGCAGTGATGCAACCAACACATTGACTGATGCAGTGATGCAACCAACACATTGACTGATGCAGTGATGCAACCAACACATTGACTGATGCAGTGATGCAACCAACACATTGACTGATGCAGTGATGCAACCAACACATTGACTGATGCAGTGATGCAACCAACACATTGACTGATGCAGTGATGCAACCAACACATTGACTGATGCAGTGATGCAACCAACACATTGACTGATGCAGTGATGCAACCAACACATTGACTGATGCAGTGATGCAACCAACACATTGACTGATGCAGTGATGCAACCAACACATTGACTGATGCAGTGATGCAACCAACACATTGACTGATGCAGTGATGCAACCAACACATTGACTGATGCAGTGATGCAACCAACACATTGACTGAAGTAAAGGCATGGATTCAGAACTCTACTTTTTACAATTGTACCTTTAATTTCAGTCATTTGGCAGATGCTCTTTTCCAGAGCAACTTTAACTCCTTACAAAGTAAGTACAACAACCACATATCACTACATACAACCTTGTGTTTTATCTTAGTGATTCAGACAATACAATACACAAGAAGATGTATTTAGACAGTAGGGGAATCTTAATGTAATATAATCACTCTGACACTGAATATTAAAACAAGCTTACACATGAATTATGCATCGTAGATAACAGCTGAAAAATCACTTGTTTTTACTCTACCTGAGAGTTACTTGTTTTTTGTCAGTTGGAGCATAGAGAAGGGATAGAGGGAAGGTGGGAGGGAGATGAAGAGAGAACAGAAGAGACTGGGAGACGAGGTGAGAGAGATACCTGCTTTAAAGTCAAACTTTCAGCGATTATATGATGAATTGCATTCACAGTTATCCTTCAAGTTAAGTCAGTTACAGTATAAAAGTTATGAAAAATGCAAGTAGTTTGGGCATTAAGATGCTTGACAAACATCGGCATGGCAGATTCATCCAAGCAGCCATGCAGGCCTGATTGCAGATAGATGAGATATCAGATGACATTTTGATTTAACAAAGGCAACAAGATAACTTTTCTGGAGTACAATTCAATGCTCTCCCTTTGGAGAATAGATCATCGAAAGGCCTTATTTTCTGATTTATCTGTAGTTTATCTCTCTCTATCTCTTGCATCTCTCTCATATCTCTCTCATCTCTATCTCATCTCACTCTCTCTCTCTCTAAATACAGTGGGGCAAAAAAGTATTTAGTCAGCCACCAATTGTGCAAGTTCTCCCTCTTAAAAAGATGAGAGAGGCCTGTAATTTTCATCATAGGTACACTTCAACTATGACAGACAAAATGAGAAAAAAAATCCAGAAAATCACATTGTAGGATTTTTAATGAATTTATTTGCAAATTATGGTGGAAAATTAGTATTTGGTCAATAACAAAAGTTTATCTCAATACTTTGTTATACACCCTTTGTTGTTATACACCCATTATCAATTTGTGGCTGACAATACTTTTTTGCCCCACTATATATCTCTCCCTCCACTGATTATTGTGTACATTTAGTAGCCCCCTCCATAGCTTTGCAGAAGGCCCCACCACAGAGTGTGAAGGGGTTTTAAGAGGGGGAAGGAGAGAGGAAAGGTGTGAAGAGGTCAGCAGGGAGAGATTGCAGTCTATTTAGTGATGCAACATGCAGTCAGACATGGTCCGTCAGTGTATTTACCTCTCTGTGTGATCACTACAGAGACTAGTTCTGTCCCAGAGAGACACTTCAAATAATCAAAAAAAGGACATTGGTTAAAGACAACCTTGCTTTGGGTATTATCTTTTATCTTCTAGCTAGGTGGCTAGGTCCATAGTACACACTTACTGTAACTGTTCTCCTTATTCGCCAACATAGCTTTCTAAAACAGACAGACACCTCACATGAACCAGGTCACCTTTAAAACTACTGAATATGCAGTATATGATCCTGTAACCTCAGCAATTACAACAACAGAGTATGTTATACTGTAACATCAACTAGTACAACAAGAGAGTATGTTATACTGTAACATCAACTAGTACAACAAGAGAGTATGTTATACTGTAACCTCAACTATTACAACAAGAGAGTATGTTATACTGTAACCTCAACTAGTACAACAAGAGAGTATGTTATACTGTAACCTCAACTATTACAACAATAGAGCTTAATGATGAGCTTTGAGGGTACTGTATTGTTGAATGCTGAGCTGTAGTCAATGAATAGTATTCTTACATAAGTGTTCCTTTTGTACAGGTGGGAAAGGGCGGTGTGGAGTGCAATAGAGATTGCATCATCTGTGGATCTATTTGGGTGGTATGCAAATTGGAGTGGGTCTAGGGTTTCTGGTATGGTGTTGATGTGAGCCATTATCAGCTTGCCATTGGAAGAATCAGCTTATCAGCTTGCCATTGGAAGAATCCCGGAACATGTTCCAGTCTGTGTTAGTAAAATAGTTCTGTAGTTTAGCATCAGCTTCATCTGACCACTTATTGATAGACAAGTCACTGTTGCTTCCTGCTTTAATTTTTGCATTGTAAGCGGGAATCGGGAGGATAGAGTTGTGGTCAGATTTACCAAATGGAGGGCGAGGGAGAGCTTTATACGCGTCTCTGTGTGTGGCGTACAGGTGATCTAGAATTATTTTCCCCTCTGGTTGCACATTTAACATGTTGATAGAAATTTGTTAGAAATGATTTAAGTTTCCCTGCATTAAAGTCCCCAGCCACTAGGAGCGCCGCCTCTGGGTCAGTGGTTTCCTGTTTTCTTATTTCCTTATACAGCTGTCTGAGTGTGGTCTTAGTGCCAGCATCTGTCTGTGGTGGTAAATAAACAGCCATGAAAAGTATAGCTGAAAACTCTCTAGGCAGGAAGTGTGGCCTGCAAATCATCACAAGATACTCTACTTCAGGCGAGCCAAATCTAGAGACTTCCTTAGATTTTGTGCACTAGCTGATGTTTACAAATATGCACAGACCACCCCCCCTGCTGTTCTATCTTGCTGGTGCAGCGTATATTCCTCTAGCTGAATATCCATGCCGTCATTCAGACACGATTCCGTGAAACATAGGATATTACAGTTTTTGATGTCCCGTTGGTAGGATATTCGTGATCATACCTCGTCTAATTTTTCGTCCAATGATTGCACGTTGGCAAGTAATATTCACGGTAATGGCAGCTTTCCCACTAGCCTTCCCACTTGGTCCTCACGAGGCAACCCACTCTGTCCTCTGTACGTGTGTCTCTTCTTCTTCCAAATAACAGGGATGTTGGCTTGTCGGGTGTTTGGAGAATGTCTTGTGTGTCCTGCTTGTTGAAGAAAAAATCTTAATCTAATCCGAGGTGAGTGATCGCTGTCCTGATATCCAGAAGCTCTTTTTTGCCGTAAGATACGGTTGCAGAAACATTATGTACAAAATAAGTTACAAATAACGCAAAAAAAACCACAATATTTTGCAATTGGTTTGGCGCCCGTAAAACTTCTGCCATTTCTTCTGGCGCCATTTTGCTCCCTCAGGAAACTAAAAAGATTTGGCATGGATAAGTTTGTACAGCTGCAACATCGAGAGTATCTTGACTGGTACGGCAATTGCTCGGCCTCCGACCGCAAGGCACTACAGTAGGTAGTGCGTACGGCTCAGTACATCACTGGGACTAAGCTGCCTGCCATCCAGGACCTCTACACCAGGTGGTGTCAGATAATGGCCCTAAAAATTGTCAAAGACCCCAGCCACCCCAGTCATAGACTGTTCTCTCTACTACCGCATAGCAAGCGGTACCGGAGTGCCAAGTCAAGGACAACAAGGCTTCTCAACAGTTTTTACCCCCAAGTCATAAGACTCCTGAACAGGTAATCAAATGGCTACCCGGATTATCTATATTGTGTGCCCCCCCAACCCCTCTTTTACGCTGCTGCTACTCTGTGTTTATCATATATGCATAGTCACTTTAACTACACATTCATGTACATACTACCTCAATTGGCCCGACCAACCAGTGATCGCACACATTGGCTAACTGGGCTATCTGCATTGTGTCAGGATGGGCTTGTCCTGGGCTTATAGCCTCACAAATTAGTGTGAGGGGGCTGTGTGAGCGTGCGTGCGTGCGTGTGTGTGTGTGTGCGTGTTTGTGTGTGTGTGTGTGTGTTTGTCTGTGTGCGTATGTGTTTGTGTGCATGTAGAAGGAAGGACAATTCTTCAGCAGGGTTCAATGAGAGGTCCTCGCTCTCCGCTCTTCCCCTCTCCACTCCACTCCACCCCTCTCTACTCCTCCCCTTTCCTCTCCTCCCCTCTGCAAGCCTCTCCTCTCAACTCATCTCCTCTCCCCTCCCTCTCCCCTCCTGAATAGCACTGAATTGCAGTGCTTAACGACCTCCCTCTCCTTATTACGCCTAGCAATGATGGACCATTTGTTTGCTTTGTCATGGCTTTAAGCCCCTAGAGTCTAGTGAGTCAGTGAGACATGTAGAGATGCCTGGTCGACTGGAGTCTAGTGAGTCAGTGAGACATTTGACAAAGATACACTGTGACTGTGGGCTAGAGGTTCTGCTCAGCTCTGTCCATAGGAATGTCAGATGTGTACTGCTCTGGTTGACAATGTGTCTCTTCAGTAATCTGCCTCTTTAGAAAATAGCTTAATGAATAGGGCCGTTAAAGTGCATTTTGATATTATGGTTTCTAGTGTTAGGGAACAATGATGATGATGAACAGTCCTCTTAGCAGCAGTATTAGCTGTTCTTGTGTTGGAGTGTACAGTACAGGAATAAACAGCATCGGGAATGGTTTTGTAATAGAGTTTTATAGCAGTATGTTGCCATTTCCGCTCTGTCTTCAGTGCTGTGTCTGGAGGCTTCATTATCAATAATTAACAAATGGCAGACAGACGTTCAAACGTCTGTTCTGTTCCTTCTACCTGAACGGGCTTGTATAGACACACACATAACACATACACACACACACACACACACACACACACACACACACACACACACACACACACACACACACACACACACACACACACACACACACACACACACACACACACACACACACACACACACACACACACACACACACACACACACACACACACACACACACACACACACACACACACACACATACATACATACATACATACATACATACATACATACATACATACATTACACACATACATTCCCTCCTTCACATACCAGAAGGGCTTGGGTCTGCCTCCATGTGTCCCATTCCTCATTAACCTTTACTGGGCATCTGTGAATAATGTAGCAAATAAAACATGAACTCCTTATTGGAGGATGAGTGTACATACATGCTAATTAGTGTTTGTATTGTGGCTTGCCTCCTCACTCCAACACATCCCAGATAATCCCCACTTGCACATCAAACAATATGGCTGACATTTACATCTTCTATCCGCATCAAACACATCTCTCTCAATGGATTATCATGTCCCATATTCAGGCCTTGAATGTGTTCCAAATGACACCATATTCCCTATATAGTGCACTACTTATGACTAGATCCCTGATCAAAAGTAGCACACTATATAGGGGATAGGGTGCCTAATGTGACACACTCTCATTATTGGGATCAAAGTTTGATACTTTGTCCCTAATTTACAGAATTTTACACGTATCCAGTATATATTTTAATGGCATTATAATTAGGCCAGTTGTGAGACACTGATGGGGTCATTAAACTAAAGAAAGCCTAATGGACTATTGTTGGTAACTCCCACATTAAAAAATACTACGTTGTACACCAGTGATCTTCAACTAGATTATTATTTTTTATTTTTTTCTTGAGCAGAAGGTGGGGGGGCCGGAACATGATTACTAATAATTTGAACACTGCAAATTTACCCCAAAAAGCCCAAAGAAATATAATACTTGACTAAAATATGATAATTTCAAATGTTGCTCACATTTGTATACAATCACCTGTCTCTCTATTATACTTGGCATGTAGGTTTCTCACTTATGAGTGACACAATTGGGATATGGGGGTGGGGAATGGGAATGGTCAGGGTGTATTCAAATTAAATACTGTAGTACTTACTATAGTTTAAAAAATAATGTTTTTACAGACTGTAGTGTTTTTGCTGACATTTCTGTAGTATTTACTACAGTGTTTATTTTTTGTCGAAAATACTGTAGTATTTACTATATTACAACATGATATACTAAGCACTACATATGATCGAGGGATACTACAGTGTGGAGTATAGTATTCTACAGTATACTACAGTTTACTACAGAATTGTATAGTTAATACTGTAATGTTCTATAGTAAGTAGTGTAGTATTTTTTTATGTGTGCAAAGAGGGTAATTCATGTTAAATTATTTATAGTCTGAGAAACTCAACTGCTTTTATTCCAACTGTTTAACTGAAATGAATTGTCACGATCGTGTGGAGGATTGATGGACCAAAACGCAGCTTTAGGAAAATATGCCATCTTCTTTTATTTTTTAAAAGATGACTGTAACAGTCCTGACCTATTTATGTTAGTTTTTATGTGTTTTTGGTCAGGGCATGTGTTATGGGTGGGCAGTCTATGTTATCTGTTTCTATGTTGGTTTCGGTTTGCCTGGTATGGCTCTTGATTAGAGGCAGGTGGTTTGCATTTTCCTCTAATCAAGAGTCATATTTAGGTAGGGCATTATCACTGTGTGTTTGTGGGTGATTGTCTCCTGTGATGTCTTTGTTATGTTAGATGTATTCACTTTTGGAGCTGTTTGGCTGTTCGTTCGTTTCGATGTCCGTTCCTGTTCGTGAGTTTACGTTTGTCCATGTAAGTTTATGTTCAGGTTGCGTGTACGTCGTTTTCTTATTTTGTAGTTTGTTGAAAGTGTTTTGTTTGTTTTCGTGTCATCAGTTATCGTTGTAAATAAATAAAGATGGCATATTTCCCTGACTCCGCATTTTGGTCAGAAGATCCTTCTCTCCTCACCTCATCCGAGGATGAGGAGAGCGACAGCTATTACAGAATCACCCACCAACAAAATGTGACCAAGCGGTATGGGAAAAATAAACGGAGTAAGGGACAGAAGAAGGAGCAATGGACATGGGACGATGTTCTGGATGGAAAGGGTGTCTACACATGGGAGGAAATCCTAGCTGGTAGAGATCGCCTCCCATGGGAACAGCTGGAGGCACTGAGGAGAGCGGAGGCTACCGGAGAGAGGAACCGGAGCTATGAGGGAACGCGTCTGGCACGGAAGCCGAAAAAGCCCGTGAGTAACTCCCAAAAATTTCTTGGGGGGGGGGGGCTAAAGGGTAGTGGGCCAAGGGCAGGTAGGAGACCTGCGCCCACTTCCCAAGCTTACCGTGGAGAGCGGGAGTACGGGCAGGCGCCGTGTTACGCAGTAGAGCGCACGGTGTCTCCTGTACGAGTGCATAGCCCGGTGCGGGTTATTCCACCTCCCCGCACTGGGAGGGCTAGATTGGGTATTGAGCCAGGTGTCATGAGGCCGGCTCAACGCGTCTGGTCTCCAGTGCGTCTCCTCGGGCCGGCATACATGGCACCTGCCTTACGCATGGTTTCCCCGGTTCGCCTACATAGCCCGGTGCGGGTTATTCCACCTCCCCGCACTGGTCGGGCAACCGGGAGCATTCAACCAGGTAAGGTCGGGCAGGCTCAATGCTCAAGAGAGCCAGTACGCCTCCACGGTCCGGTATTTCCGGCACCACCTCCCCGCCCCAGCCTAGTACCTACAGTGTCTACACTACGCACTAGGCTACCAGTGCGTATCCTGAGCCCTGTTCCTCCTCCACGCACTCTCCCTGTAGTGCGTGTATCTAGCCCGGTGCCTCCAGTTCCGGCCCCACGCACTAAGCTACCAGTGCGTCTCCAGAGCCCTGAACCCACTGTATCTTCTCCCCCTACTAATCCTGATGTGCTTGTCCTCAGCCCGGCGTCACCAGTGCCGGTACCACGCATCAGGGATAGAGTAGGCTTTGAGAATACAGTGTGCCCTGTCCCTGCTCCCCGCACTAGTAGGAAGGTGCTTGTCATTAGCACGGTGCCTCCAGTTCCGGCACCACGCACCAGGTCTACAGTGCGCCGTATCCGGCCAGAGCCATCCGTCTCCCCAGCGCCATCTGAGCCATCCGTCTCCCCAGCGCCATCTGAGCCATCCGTCTCCCCAGCGCCATCTGAGCCATCCGCCAGACAGGAGCCGCTAGAGCCGTCAGCCAGACAGGAGCCGCTAGAGCCGCCCGCCAGACAGGATCTGCCAGAGCCGCCAACCAGACAGGATCTGCCAGAGCCGCCAACCAGACAGGATCTGCCAGAGCCGCCAACCAGACAGGATCTGCCAGAGCCGCCAGCGAGCCATGAGCAGCCAGAGCCGTCAGAGAGCCATGAGCAGCCAGAGCCGTCAGAGAGCCATGAGCAGCCAGAGCAGTCAGTGAGCCATGAGCAGCCAGAGCCGTCAGAGAGCCATGAGCAGCCAGAGCCGTCAGTCTGCCATGAGCGTCGAGAGCCGTCAGCCTGCCATGAGCGTCAAGAGCCGTCAGCCTGCCATGAGCGTCGAGAGCCGTCAGTCTGCCATGAGCGTCGAGAGCCGTCAGCCTGCCATGAGCGTAGAGAGCCGTCAGCCTGCATGGACCTGCCAGAGCCGTCCAAACAGGACCTGCCAGAGTCCTTCAGCCGGGATCTGCCCCTTGTCCCGGTGCTGCCCCTTGTCCCGGGGCTGCCCCTTGTCCCGGTGCTGCCCCTTGTCCCGGTGCTGCCCCTTGTCCCGGTGCTGCCCCTTGTCCCGGTGCTGCCCCTTGTCCCGGTGCTGCCCCTTGTCCCGGTGCTGCCCCTTGTCCCGGTGCTGCCCCTTGTCCCGGTGCTGCCCCTTGTCCCGGTGCTGCCCCTTGTCCCGGTGCTGCCCCTTATTCCGGTGATGGTCCTTATCCTGGTGCTGCCCCTTGTTTTTGTGCTGCCCCTTGTCCCGGTGCTACCCCTTGTCCCGGTGCTGCCCCTTGTTCCGGTGCTAGCTGATTATTTAGGGGAAGGTAATGTTTGGGTGGTCAGTGGTAGGGGTAGACAGAAGAGGGGAGTGACTATGGTGGTATGGGGACAGCGTCCGGAACCGGAACCACCACCGTGGTCAACTGCCCACCCGGACCCTCCCCTGGACTTTGTGCTGGTGCGCCCGGCGTTCGCACCTTGGGGGGGGGGGTACTGTAACAGTCCTGACCTATTTATGTTAGTTTTTATGTGTTTTTGGTCAGGGCATGTGTTATGGGTGGGCAGTCTATGTTATCTGTTTCTATGTTGGTTTCGGTTTGCCTGGTATGGCTCTTGATTAGAGGCAGGTGGTTTGCATTTTCCTCTAATCAAGAGTCATATTTAGGTAGGGCATTATCACTGTGTGTTTGTGGGTGATTGTCTCCTGTGATGTCTTTGTTATGTTAGATGTATTCACTTTTGGAGCTGTTTGGCTGTTCGTTCGTTTCGATGTCCGTTCCTGTTCGTGAGTTTACGTTTGTCCATGTAAGTTTATGTTCAGGTTGCGTGTACGTCGTTTTCTTATTTTGTAGTTTGTTGAAAGTGTTTTGTTTGTTTTCGTGTCATCAGTTATCGTTGTAAATAAATAAAGATGGCATATTTCCCTGACTCCGCATTTTGGTCAGAAGATCCTTCTCTCCTCACCTCATCCGAGGATGAGGAGAGCGACAGCTATTACAATGACGAAAATAAACACGACACACTTTAACAAACTATACAAAACAACAAACGACCGTGAAGCTAAATAACGTTGTGCACATACACACACAGGCTACAAACGTTCTACATAGACAATTACCCACAACCAATGAGAGCCTATGGCTACCCTAAATAAGGCTCCCAATCAGAGACAACCGAAATCAGCTGTCTCTAATTGGGAACTCATTCAGGTAACCATAGACTCTCCTAGACCACTAAACATACATAGACAACACTAGACACATATACTCCACACAAACCCATATACTATACAACAACCCCTTTACCATAAAAAACACCCAAAACCAACAAAACACAAACATTCCCCATGTCACACCCTGACCTAACTAAAATAATAAAGAAAACAAAGAATACTAAGGCCAGGGCGTGACATAACCCCCCCCTTAAGGTGCGAACTCCGGGCGCACCATTACACAGTCTAGGGGAGGGTCTGGGTGGGCTTCCATCCACGGTGGCGGCTCCGGCTCTGGTCGTGGTCCCCACGTCACCACAGTCCCTAACCACCTCCTTAGCTTCCTCAAAATGACCCCTCTCCACATTAACCCCATTGCATTAAGGGGCAGTTCCGGACTAAGGGGCAGCTCCGGACTAAGGGGCAGTACCAGGGTAAGGGGCAGTACCAGGGTAAGGGGCAGTTCCGAACTAAGGGGCAGTACCAGGGTAAGGGACAGCCCCAGGATAAGGGGCAGCACCAGGATAAGGGGCAGCTCCGGACTGAGGAACGGCAGCTCCGGACTGAGGGACTGCAGCTCCGGACTGAGGGACTGCAGCTCCGGACTGAGGGACGGCCGATGGCTGGCTGACGGATCTGGCTGCTCATGGCTAGCTGACGGATCTGGCTGCTCATGGCTAGCTGACGGATCTGGCTGCTCATGGCTAGCTGACGGATCTGGCTGCTCAAGACTAGCTGACGGATCTGGCTGCTCATGGCTAGCTGACGGATCTGGCTGCTCATGGCTAGCTGACGGATCTGGCTGCTCATGGCTAGCTGACGGATCTGGCTGCTCATGGCTGGCTGACGGATCTGGCTGCTCATGGCTGGCTGACGGATCTGGCTGCTCATGGCTAGCTGACGGATCTGGCTGCTCATGGCTAGCTGACGGATCTGGCTGCTCATGGCTAGCTGACGGATCTGGCTGCTCATGGCTAGCTGACGGATCTGGCTGCTCATGGCTAACTGACGGATCTGGCTGCTCATGGCTAGCTGACGGATCTGACTGCTCATGGCTAGCTGACGGATCTGGCTGCTCATGGCTAGCTGACGGATCTGGCTGCTCATGGCTAGCTGACGGATCTGGCTGCTCATGGCTGGCTGACTGATCTGGCTGCTCCTGTCTGATTGGCGGCTCTGGCAGATCCTGTCTGGTTGGCGGCTCTGGCAGATCCTGTCTGGTTGGCGGCTCTGGCAGATCCTGTCTGATGGACGGCTCTAGCGGCTCCTGTCTGGCTGGCGGCTCTAGCGGCTCCTGTCTGGCGGACGGCTCAGTGGGCTCATGGCAGACGGGCGGCTTTGCAGGCTCATGGCAGACGGGCGGCTTTGCAGGCTCATGGCAGACGGATGGCTCAGATGGCGCTGGGGAGACGGATGGCTCAGATGGCGCTGGGGAGACGGATGGCTCAGATGGCGCTTGGCAGACGGGCAGTTCAGTCATCGCTGTGCAGACGGCAGACTCCTGCCGGCTGAGGCGCACTGTAGGCCTGGTGCGTGGTGCCGGGACTGGTAGCACCGGGCTGGGGACACGCATCTCAGGGCTAGTGCGGGGAGAAGGAACAGGGCATACTGGACCCTGGAGACGCACATTAGGCCTAGTGCGTGGTGCCGGCACTGGTGGTATCGGGCTGGGAACACGCATCTCAGGGCTAGTGCGGGGAGAAGGAACAGGGCATACTGGACCCTGGAGACGCACATTAGGCCTAGTGCGTGGTGCCGGAACTGGTGGTACCGGGCTAGGGACACGCATCTCAAGGCTAGTGCGGGGAGCAACAACAGGGCACACTGGACTCTCAAGGCGTACTATAGGCCTTGTGCGTGGTACCGGTACTGGTGGTACCGGGCTGAGGACCCGCACATCAGGGCGAGTACGGGGAGAAGGAACAGTGCGTACAGGACTCTGGAGACACACAGAGGGCTTGGTGCGTGGTGTAGGCACTGGTGGTAATGTGCTGGAGACACGCACCACAGGGCTAGTACGTGGAGGAAGAACAGGGCTCTGGAGACACCCAGGAAGCTTGATGCGTGGTGTAGGCACTGGTGGTAATGGGCTGGAAACACGCACCTCAAAGCTAGTGCGGGGAGCAGGAACAGTGCGTAAAGGGCTCTGGAGACGCACCTTAGACCTAGTGCTTGGTGCCGGAACTAGTGGTACAGGGCTGGGGACATGCATCTCAGGATGAGTGCAAAAAGTAGGAACAGGACACACCGGGTTGTGAAGGTGTACTGGAGACCTGGTGTGTATAGCCGGCATCAAATGTTCCGGAACTTTAACACAAGTTTCAGGCTGAGTACGAGGAACTGACACAGGTGGCATCGGACAGCTAATACGCTCCTCAGGGAGAATGCATTGCATACTCTGCCAAACCAACAGCTCTCTCTCTTCACTCTCCTCCAATTTCGTCAACAACTCTTCGAATGTCTCATAATCTCCCCTTCGTTCACTCTCCTCCAATCTGTCCAATAACTCCTCGACCCACTCAGACTCACCCCTCAACTTCGCCGACTGCTCCAAGTGCCCCCCTCCAAAAATTTTTTTGTGCTGTCTCTTGGGCTTCCTCCCGTGTCGCCGTGCTGCCTCCATCTCTGCCTTGGGGCAGTGATATTCCCCTGGCTGTGACCAGGGTCCTCTCCCGTCTAGAATTTCCTCCCACGTCCAGGAGTCTTGACATTGCTGCTGTTGCTTTGTTTTCCGCTGCTTGGTCCGATGGTGGGTAATTCTGTCACGATCGTGTACTGGAGAGATTGATGGACCAAAACGCAGCTTTAGGAAAATATGCCATCTTCTTTTATTTTTTAAAAGATGACGAAAATAAACACGACACACTTTAACAAACTATACAAAACAACAAACGACCGTGAAGCTAAATAACGTTGTGCACATACACACACAGGCTACAAACGTTCTACATAGACAATTACCCACAACCAATGAGAGCCTATGGCTACCCTAAATAAGGCTCCCAATCAGAGACAACCGAAATCAGCTGTCTCTAATTGGGAACTCATTCAGGTAACCATAGACTCTCCTAGACCACTAAACATACATAGACAACACTAGACACATGTACTCCACACAAACCCATATACTATACAACAACCCCTTTACCATAAAAAACACCCAAAACCAACAAAACACAAACATTCCCCATGTCACACCCTGACCTAACTAAAATAATAAAGAAAACAAAGAATACTAAGGCCAGGGCGTGACATGAATATTTGATTGGTCCTTCTAGCCCCTCCCACCTGCCCTGACACTATTGGTCTGCTCATGAAAGAGAGTCATTGATTAAGGGGCCAAGATGGCTGTGGCCAAAGGAGACTATCAATTATTAATTATCATTCATAGATTAGCCTGACACAATATGTGAACTGTTTAAGGAAGGCGTTGAGAGTGGAAGTGGTTTTGGTGCTAGTGCTCTGACCGCTCTGCCTAATGAAATAACCTTAATTATAGGTCTTCTGAGACACAAACGTGTGTGTGTGTTCATAAACACAAGTGTATGAACACACACACACAAACACACACGTTTGCACATATACACATAAAAAAATATATTTCACCTTTATTTAACCAGGTAGGCTAGTTGAGAACAAGTTCTCATTTACAACTGCGACCTGGCCAAGATAAAGCAAAGCAGTGCGACACAAACAACAACCTAGAGTTACACTTGGAATAAACAAACATACAGTACATAACACAATAGAAAAAAATCTATATACAGTGTGTGCAAATGAGGTAAGATAAGGGAGGTAAGGCAAAAAATAGGCCATAGTGGCGAAATAATTACAATTTAGCCATTAAACACTGGAGTGATAGATGTGCAGAAGATGAATGTGCAAGTAGAGATACTGGGGTGCAAAGCAGCAAAAATGAAATAAAAATAAATAACAGTATGGGGATGAGGTAGTTGGATGGGCTATTCACAGATGGGTTATTTACAGGTGCAGTGAGCTGTGAGCTGCTCTGGCAGCTGGTGCTTAAAGTTAGTGAGGGAGATATGAGTATCCAGCTTCATTGATTTTTGCAATTCGTTCCATTCATTGAAAGCAGAAAACTGGAAGGAAAGGCGGACAAACTTGGAATTGGCTTTTGGGTGACCAGTGAAATATACCTGCTGGAGCACGTGCTACGGGTGGGTGCTGCTATGGTGACCAGTGAGCTGAGAAAAGGCAGGGCTTTACCTAGCAAAGACTTATAGATGACCTGGAGCCAGTTTGGCAACGAATATGAAGCGAGTGCCAGCCAACGAGAGCATACAGGTCGGAGTGGTGTTTAGTATTTGGGGCTTTGGTGACAAAATGGATGGCACTGTGATAGACTACATCCAATTTGCTGAGTAGAGTGTTGGATGCTATTTTGTAAATTACATTGCCCGAAGTCATGGATCGGCAGGATAGTCAGTTTTACAAGGGTATGTTTGGCAACATGAGTGAAGGATGCTTTGTTGCGAAATAGGAAGCCGATTCTAGATTTAATTTTGGATTGGAGATGCTTAATGTGACTCTGGAAGGAGAGTTTACAGTCTAACCAGACACCTAGGTATTTGTAGTTGTCCACATATTCTAAGTCATAACCGTCCAGAGTAGTGATGCTGGACGGGCGGGGAGGTGCGGGCAGCGATCAGTTGAAGAGCATGCATTTAGTTTTACCTACATTTAAGAGCAGTTGGAGGCCACAGAAGGAGAGTTGTATGGCATTGAAGCTTGTCTGGAGGTTAGTTAACACAGTGTCCAAAGAAGGGCCAGAAGTATACAGAATGGTGTCCTCTGCGTAGAGTTGGATCAGAGAATCACCAGCAGCAAGAGTGACATCATTGATGTATACAGAGAAAATAGTTGGCCCGAAAATTAAACCCTGTGGCACCCCCATAGAGACTGCCAAAGGTGCGGACAATAAGCCCTCCGATTTGACACACTGAACTCTGTCTGAGAAGTAGTTGGTGAACCATGCGAGGCAGTCATATTAGAAACCAAGGCTGTTGAGTCTGCCGAAAGAATGTGGTAATTGAGAGTCGAAAGCCTTGGCCAGGTCGATGAATACAGCTGCACAGTATTGTCTCTTATCGATGGCGGTTATGATATTGTTTAGGACCTTGAGCGTGGCTGAGTTGCACCCATGACCAGCTCGGAAACCAGATGTCATAGCGGAGAAGGTACGGTGGGATTCGAAATGGTCGGTGATCTGTTTGTTAACCTGTCTAGGATCAGCGTGGCGCTAGCGGCACCCCCCCCCCCCCCCCACTGAAAAACCAGTGCCGCGAAATTCAAAAAAAATATTTTTTTTAAATATTTAACTTTCACACATTAAAGTCCAATACAGCTAATGAAAGACACAGATCTTATGAATCCAGTCAACATTTCCGATTTTTAAAATGTTTTACAGGGAAGACACAATATGTAAAGATGTACATCTATTACCTAAAAACACATTAGCATAATCCACCATCTTTTATTTGTCCACCAACACCAGTAGCCATCACCAATTCGGCTAAACTAAGATATTTATAGCCCCTAACCAACAAAAAAACTCATTAGATGACAGTCTGATAACATATTTATGGTATGGGATAGGTTTTGTTAGAAAAAAGTGCATATTTCAGGTATATGGCATAGTTTACAATTGCACCCACCATCACAAATGGACTAGAATAATTACAATGAGCAACGTGTTTACCTAACTACTAATCATCAAACATTTCGTAAAAATACACAGCATACACGAATCGAAAGACACAGATCCTGTGAATACAGACAATATTTCAGATTTTCTAAGTGTCTTACAGCGAAAACACAATAAATCGTTATATTAGCTTAGCACATAGCAATTAGCAGCCCAGCATTGATTCTAGCCAAAGTGAGCGATAAAAGTCAACATCGCCAAAAGATATTAATTTTTTCACTAACCTTCTCAGAATTCTTCCGATGACACTCCTGTAACATCACATTACAACATGCATATACAGTTTGATCGAAAATGTTTATATTTAGCCACCAAAATCATGGTTAGACAATGTGAAATGTAGCTCAGCTGGTCACAAAATGTCCTTGCGCCACTTAGACAGTGATCTACTCTTATACATAAATACTCATAAACGTGACTAAAAAATATAGGGTGGACAGGGATTGATAGACAATTTAATTCTTAATACAATTGCGTTATTACATTTTTTAATTTATCCTTACTTTTCAATACAGTTTGCGCCAAGCGAAGCTACGTCAAAAAACATGGCGTCCTAAGCCACTAAAATGTTTCGACAGAAACACGATTTATCATAATAAAAATGTCCTACCTTGAGCTGTTCTTCCATCAGTATCTTGGGCAAAGGATCCTTTCTTGGGAGAAATCGTCTTTTGGTGGAAAGCTGTCCTCTTGCCATGTGGAAATGTCAACTACGTTCGGGATGAACTGAAAAGCATGCCCAACTTTTCACATCGTTGCAAAAATAAATGTCCCAAAATCGCACTAAACGGATATAAATTGCTATAAAACGCTTTAAATTAACTACTTTGTGATGTTTGTAACTCCTATAACGAGTGAAAAGATGACCGGAGAAATATAACAGGCTAAACTAACGCTTGGAACAGGAGAAGGTCGGTGTCTTCCACGCGCGTTACGCAGCTCCCAAAGAATGACTAGCTTCAGAGTTTTTTCATTTGTAGGGCCTGTGAACGCGCAATCGAGCCCGTTGGAATCGTCATCACGTAAAGGCATCCAGGGGAAGACGTAAGAAGTGTCCGTATAGTCATAGCAACGACAGTGCCCTTTTAACTGACTTCAGAAAAGTGCCCAACATTTCTCAAATCTGACTCCATGTCAGGGAAATTGCTGTAGAATGGGCTCTGTTCCACTTAGAGACAAAATTTCAACTCCTATAGAAACTATAGACTGTTTTCTATCCAATAATAATAATAATATGCATATTGTACGATCAAGGATTTTGTGGGAAGCCGTTTAAAAAATTAGCCACATTAGCATAAATAGTCTAAACAGCGCCCCCATCCCCAACAGGTTAACTTGGCTTTCGAAAACCTTGGTATAGGCAGGGTAGGATAGATATATCTGTAGCAGTTTGGGTCTAGAGTGTCTCCCCCTTTGAAGAGGGGATGAACGCGGCAGCTTTCCAATCTTTGGGGATCTCAGACATTACGAAAGAGAGGTTGAACAGGCTAGTGATAGGGGTTGCAACAATTTCGGAGCATCATTTTAGAATGAGAGTGTCCAAATTGTCTAGCCCGGCTGATTTGTAGGGGTCTAGATTTTGCAGCTCTTTCGGGACATCAGCTATCTGGATTTGGGTGAAGGAGAATTGGGGGAAGCTTGGGCAAGTTGCTGTGGGGGGTGCAGGGCTGTTGACCGGGGTAAGGGTTGCTAGGTGGAAAGCATGGCCAGCCATAGAAAAATGCTTTTTGAAATTCTCAATTATCGTGGATTCATCTGTGGTGACTGTGTTTCCTAGCCTCAGTGCAGTGGACAGCTGGGTGGAGATGCTCTTTTTCTCCATGGTCTTTACAGTGTTCCAGAATTTTTTGGAGTTTGTGCTACAGGATGCAAATTTCTGTTTGAAAAAGCTAGCCTTAGCTTTCCTAACTGCCTGTGTATATTGGTTCCTAACTTCTCTGAAAATGTGCATATCGCGGGGGCTATTCAATGCTAATGCGGTACACCACAGGATGTTTTGTGCTGGTCAAGGGCAGTCAAGTCTGGAGTGAACCAAGGTCTTTGGTTCAAATTTCTTTTAAGATGGCGAGGAGAGCACTTTGAAAGAATAACCAGGCATCCTTTACTGATGGAATGAGGTCAATATCCTTCCAGGATACCTGGGCCAGGTCGATTAGAAAGGCCTGCTCACTGAATTGTTTTTGGGAGCGTTTGAGAGTGATAAGGGGTGGTCGTTTGACCGCAGACCCATTACGGATGCAGGCAATGAGGCAGTGATCGCTGAGATCCTGGTTGAAGACAGCAGAGGTGTATTTGGAGGGCAGGTTGGTTAGGATGATATCTATGAGGGTGCCCGTGTTTACCTGGTAGGTTTGTTGATTATTTGTGTGAGATTGAGGGCATTAAGCTTAGATTGTAGGACTGCCTGGGTGTTAAGCATGTCCCAGTTTAGGTCACCTAACAGCACAAGCTCTGAAGATAGATAGGGGGCAATTAATTCACATATGGTGTCCAGGGCACAGCTGGTGGCAGAGGGGGGTCTATAGCAAGCTGCAACAGTGAGATAATTGTTTCTGGAAAGGTAGATTTTTAAAAGTAGAAGCTCAAATTGTTTGGGCACAGGCCTTGATAATAAGACAGAACTCTGCAGGCAATCCCTGCAGTTGATTGCATCTCCTCCCCCTTTAGCAGTTCTATCTTGTCAGAAAATGTTATAGTTAGGGATGGAAATTTCAGGGGTTTTGGTGGCCTTCCTAAGCCAGGAATTAGACACGACTTGGACATCCAGGTTGGCAGAGTGTGCTAAACAGTGAATAAAACAAACTTAGGGAGGAGGCTTCTAATGTTAACATGGATGAAACCAAGCCTTTACGGTTACAGAAATCAACAAATGAGAGTGCCTAGGGAATGGGAGTGGAGCTAGACACTGCAGAGCATGGATTAACCTCTACATCACCAGAGGAACGGAGGAGGAGTAGGTTAAGGGTACGGCTGAAGGCTCTAAAAACTGGTTGTCTAGTACGTTCAGAAAAGAGAGTAAAAGAGCAGGTTTCTGAGCACGGTAGAATAGATTCAAGGCATAATGTACAGACAAACGTATGATAGGATGTGAATACAGTGGAGGTAAACCTAGGCATTGAGTGATGATGAGAGACATATTGTCTCTAGAGACACCATTTAAACCAGGGGAGGTCACCGCATGTGTGGGAGGTGGAACTAAAGGGTTAGCTAAGGTATATTGAGCAGGGCTGGAGGCTATACAGTGAAATAAGATACGACAATAAGACAATAATCCCTAACCAAAACAGCAATGGACAAGGCATATTAACATTAGCGAGAGGCATGCATTGCCGAGTGATTATAGGGTCCAGTGAGTAGCTAGGCGGGCTGGAGACACGGCGATTCAGACAGCTAGCGCGCCGGGGCTAGCAGGCTAGCAGAAGGGCCTTAGAGGGATGTCGCGACGGGAGAAGTCTGTTGTAGCCCCCTCGTACAGTTACGTCGGCAGACCAGTAGTGATGGTTCAGCAGTGCTCCGTGTAGTAAAAGGGTCCAGAAATAGGTATTATAGCCCAAGAAATTGGTTGATGGATCTCTTCAGCCAACGGTCCGATATGCTCTAGACAGCTAGCGGGCCGCGGCTAGCAGATGGACATTCAGGGGACGTTGCGACGGAGGAGCCTGTTGAAAACCCACCTCGGGGGATTACGTCGGTAGTCCAATCATGATGAAACGGCTGGACGCCATATTGGCAGGAAAAGGGGTCCAGGCCAATTGACAAAATAGGTATTGTAGCCCAAGGAGTAGCTGATGGACCTCTTCAGCTAGCCGGGAGATGGGCCAGCATAGACTAGCTACAGGCTAATTGGTGCTTGCTTCATGACAGAGACGGTAGCCAGGAGTACACCGATCAACTTCCGGCGCCGACAGAGATGGCCGCCTCGCTTCGCGTTCCTAGGAAACTATGCAGTATTTAGTTTTTTTATGTGTTATTTCTTGCATTGGTACCCCAGGTAATCTTAGGTTTCATTACATACAGTCGGGAGGAACTGCTGAATATAAGAGTAACGTCAACTCACCATCATTACCATCATTACGACCAGGAATATGACTCTCCCGAAGCGGATCCTGTATTTTGCCTCCACCCAGTACAATGGATCGGATCCCAGCCGGCGACCCTAAACAACAACGCCGTAAAAGGGGAAAACGAAGTGGTCTTCTGGTCAGGCTCCGGAGACAAGCACATCGCGCTCCACTCCCTAGTATACTACTCGCCAATGTCCAGTCTCTTGACAACAAGGTTAATGAAATCCGAGCAAGGTTAGAATTCCAGAGAGACATCAGAGACTGTAATGTTCTTTGCTTCCCGGAAACATGGCTCACTCGAGAGACGCTAACGGAGTCGGTGCAGCCAGCTGGTTTCTTCACGCATCGCGCCGACAGAAACAAGCATCTTTCTGGAAAGAAGAGGGGCGGGGGGGTATGCCTTATGATTAACGAAACGTGGTGTGATCATAACAACATACAGGAACTCAAGTCATTCTGTTCACCTGACTTAGAATTCCTCACAATCAAATGTCGACCACATTATCTACCAAGGGAATTCTCTTAGATTATAATCACAGCCGTATATATTCCCCCCCCAAGCAGACACATCGATGGCCCTGAACGAACTTTATCTGACTCTATGTAAACTGGAAACCACACATCCTGAGAATGCATTCATTGTAGCCGGGGATTTTAACTTCTTATGGCTGCAGGGGGCGTATTGAGTAGCCAGATAATATGTGCCCATTTCAAACGGCGTCGTACTCAATTCTTGCTCGTACAATATGCATATTATGATTACAATTGGATAGAAACCACTCTCTAGTTTCTAAAAACGTTTGAATTATTTCTCTGAGTGAAACAGAAATCCTTCTGCAGCACTTTTCCTGACCAGGAAGTGAAATGTCAGAAATCTATGCTCTGTTCAACCTCATGCCTATACATGGGCGTGTTACGTAGGAGTCTACAAACACTTCCTACGCCTTCCCCTGGTTGTCAAGATGCGGTGAGAGAAGAAATTTCGTGTCTATCTTGGTCAGAGGTGGAATAAAGGGTCTTTGTTTGACGTGACCGTCCATTTCCTGTTTCTGGAGCGCGCGAAAGAGGACACGGATATGGCTTCTGTTTAGCTGTGGTTATGAAAGACGAACATCTCCGTCTTAGATTTGATTTGATACATGTCACCATATCATCGTAACGTATGTTTTTTCAATATAGTTAAATCAGATTATTGAAACTTTTTCGGGAGTTTTGCCGTGTTCCGTTTTCTAACTTTGTTGACGTTGGAGTAATCCGTGTCACTTGGCAAGTGCCCATGCTATATGAAGAGGGATATTTGCCGTTCCAGATCAAAACAACGACTATTCTGGACAAAGGACACCTTATCCAACATTCTGACGGAAGACCACCAAAAGTAAGAAACATTTTATGATGCTATTTCTAATATCTGTCGTGCATGTTGACTGGTCGTGGGCTCCCAAGTGTTTCTGGCTATTGTGGCTATGCTAATATCACACTACATTTTGTTTGCGCTGTAAAACATTTAATAAATCGGAAATATTGTCTAGAGTCACAAGATGCCTGTCTTTCAATTGCTGTACACTATGTATTTTTCAGAAATGTTTATGATGAGTAATTAGGTATTTGACGTTGGTGTCTGTAAATATTATGGCTGCTTTCGGTGCAATTTCTGATTGTAGCTGAAATGTAAACTATGAATTATACCTGAAATATGCACATTTTTAGAAAAAAACATATGCTATACAATAAATATGTTATCAGACTGTCATCTGATGAGGTTGTTTCTTGGTTAGTGGCTATTTTTATCTTTATTTGGCCGAATTTGTGATAGCTACTGATGGAGTCATAAACTGATGGAGTAAGAATATTGGTGTCTTTTGCTAACGTGATTAGCTAATAGATTTACATATTGTGTCTTCCCTGTAAAACATTTTAAAAATCGGACATGTTGGCTTGATTCACAAGATGTGCACCTTTCATCTGGTGTCTTGGACTTGTTAACCTTTTACGGGGGCAGCCCGACACCGGTACACTTATGACAACATCCAGCTCAAAGTGCAGGGCGCGAAATTCAAAATCTATTTTTTTTTTATATTTAACTTTCACACATTAACAAGTCCAAGACACCAGATGAAAGGTGCACATCTTGTGAATCAAGCCAACATGTCCGATTTTTAAAATGTTTTACAGGGAAGACAAAATATGTAAATCTATTAGCTAACCACGTTAGCAAAAGACACAACTTTTTCTAACTCCATTTGTTTCTTACTCCATCAGGTGCTATCACAAATTCGACCAAATAAAGACATAAATAGCCACTAACCAAGAAACAAATTCATCAGATGACAGTCTGATAACATATTTATTGTATAGCATATGTTTTGTTCGAAAAATATGCATATTTCATGTATAAACCATAGTTTACATTTCAGCTACAATCAGAAATTGCACCGAAAGCAGCCATAATATTTACAGACACCAACGTCAAATACCTAATTACTCATCATAAAACATTTCTGAAAAATACATAGTCTGCAGCAATTGAAAGACAGGCATCTTGTGATTCCAAACAATATTTCCGATTTATTAAATGTTTTACAGCGCAAACAAAATGTATCGCTATATTAGCGTAGCTACAATAGACAGAAATAATTGGGCGCCCACGGCCAGTTCACATGCACAACAGATATATGAAATAACATCATAAAATGGGTCTTACTTTTGCTGATCTTTCATCAGAATGTTGAAGAACGTGTCCTCTGTCCAGATGAGTCGTTGTTTCGATTCAGAATGGCAAATGTCCCTCTTCAATTAGCATTGGCACTAGCCGAGTGGCATAAATTTCTCCAACGTAAACACAGTCAGAGGACGGAACACGGCAAATCTCCCGAATAAAGTTTCAATAATCTGATTAAACTATATTGAAAAAACATACATTACGATGATATGGTCACATGTATCAAAAAAAATTCGAGCCGGAGACGTTAGCCGTTCGTTACCAAGGCAAAACAGAAGTCAATCCCACTTCCTTCAGAGTACCGGAAGTGGACGGTCACGTCAAAGAAATATGTTTTTTTCCACCACAGACCAAGAGGAGCAAAAAAATGTCTTCTCTGACATCCTCTTTACACCAATAGGAAGGCGTATAGAGTGTCAGCAGACTCCTAAGTGTTAAGACCATGTATAGGCATCAAGTTGAAAAGAGCATCAATTTCTGACATTTCACTTCCTGGTCAGGAAAAGTGCTGCAGAAGGACTTCTGTTTCACTCAGAGAAATAATTCCAACTGTTTTAGAAACTAGAAAGTGTTTTCTATCCAAAAAGAATAATAATATTCATATTGTACGAGCAAGATTTGAGTAGGAGGCCGTTTGAAATGGGCACGATTTCACTGGCTACTCAACACTTTGCCTTGCAGCCATAAGAAGTTTTAACTTCTTCTGGCTGCAAGCCCGACGCCGGTACACTTATGACAACAGCCAGCTCAAGTGCAGGGCGCGAAATTCTAAATATATATTTTTTTAATATGTAACTTTCACACATTAACAAGTCCAATACAGCAAAAGAAAGGTACACATCTTGTGAATCTAGCCAACATGTCCGATTTTTAAACTGTTTTACAGCGAAAACAGCACGTATATTTATGTTAGCTCACCACCAAATACAAAAAAAGGACAGACATTTTTCACAGCACAGGTAGCATGCACAAAGCCAACCTAACTAACCAAGAACCAACCAAACTAACCAAGAAACAACTTCATCAGATGACAGTCTTATAACATGTTATACAATAAATCTATGTTTTGTTCGAAAAATGTGCATATTTCAGGTATAAATCATAGTTTACATTGCAGCTACAATCAGAAATTGCACCGAAAACAGCCATAATAATTACAGACACCAACGTCAAATATCTAATTACTCATCATAAAACATTTCTGAAAAAGACATAGTGTACAGCAAATGAAAGACAGGCATCTTGTGATTCCAGCCAATATTTCCGATTTATTAAGTGTTTTACAGCGAAAACACAATATAGCGTTATATTAGCTTACCACAATAGCCAGAAAGACAAGCCATTTCCCAGCAGTAAAAGTTAGCGATCGTAACAAACCAGTAAAAAATATATAATTTTTGACTAACCTTGATATTCTTTATCAGATGACAGTCCTATAACACCAGGTTATACATACACTTATGTTTTGTTCGAAAATGTGCATATTTAGAGCTGAATTCAGTGGTTAAACATGTTGCTATCGTAGCTGCTTTTCCCACAACGTCTAAACAGTAACGATATTTTTTTGACACTTTTTCTGACACACATATTCTGACCAAATAGCTATTCATAAACATAACTAAAAAAGACATGTTGTATAGGAAATGATAGATCCATTAGTTCTTAATGAAATCGCAGTGTTAGAATTTTATTTATTTATTTTATTTTATTTTACCGTTATTTTACCAGGTAAGTTGACTGAGAACACGTTCTCATTTGCAGCAACGACCTGGGGAATAGTTACAGGGGAGAGGAGAGGGATGAACGAGCCAATTGTAAACTGGCGATTATTAGGTGCCTATGATGGTTTGAGGGCGAGATTGGGAATTTTTAGCCAGGACACCGGGGTTAACACCCCTACTCTTACGATAAGTGCCATGGGATCTTTAATGACCTCAGAGAGTCAGGACACCCGTTTAACGTCCCATCCGAAAGACGGCACCCTACACAGGGCAGTGCCCCCATCACTGCCCTGGGGCATTTGGATATTTTTTTTAGACCAGAGGAAAGAGTGCCTCCTACTGGCCCTCCAACACCACTTCCAGCAGCATCTGGTCTCCCATCCAGGGACTGACCAGGACCAACCCTGCTTAGCTTCAGAAGCAAGCCAGCAGTGTTAGAATTCAAAAAAATAACTTCTTAACGACATCCAGCTTCGGTATAGCTCGAGTACCCCAAAGTTGGGCGCCGACGACTAGTTCACATGCACGACAGATATATGAAATAGCATCATAAAATGTTTCTTACTTTTGCTGATCTTCCATCAGAATGTTGGACAAGGGGTCCTTTGTCAAGAACAATCGTTGTTTGGATTTAGAACGTCCATTTTCCCTCTTGAATTAGCAAGCACACTAGGCAAGTGCCGCGAATCTCTCAATGTCAACAAACGGAAGAGAACGGAACACGGCAAAACTCCCGAAAAAAATTCAATAATCTGATGAAACTATATTGAAAAAACATACTTTAAGATGATATGGTCACATGTATCAAAAAAAATCAAAGCCGGAGATATTAGTCGCCTATAACGGCAGCTAAACAGAAGGCAAATTTAGGTACCACCTCTTGCTCTCAGGAAAACAGGAAATGGGGGACACATTTCTTCTCTCACCGCCTCTTGACATCCAGGGGAAGGTCTATGAAGTGCACGTATACTACTACGTATCATGCCCATTTATAGGCAGGAAGTAGAACAGAGCCTCGATTTCAGACTTTCCACTTCCTGGTCAGGAAGTTTGTTCCAAATGAGTTCTGTTTGAAACGGTTTTAGAAACTAGAGAGTGTTTTCTATCCAATAGTAATAATAATATGCATATTGTACGAGCAAGAATTGAGTACGAGGCCGTTTGAAGTGGGCACCTTTTATCTGGCTACTCAATACTGCCCCTGCAGCCCAAACAGGTTAACTGAATCAAGCAATTATTAACTCATTAACCTGGGGCACCATGGGAAAACTAGTTTTTATTGAGTTTCTATTTCCCAAATTAAAGAATATCAGAATATCGATTTTACCATAGCCGCTAATTAACCAGTTGCCTCTAACAGTCTCGTTCTGAACGTCGTATAGCCCGGGATTCTGCACGGACCCGGGTCTCACTAATGAATTCGCACCACACCAGTCTTAGTTGAATGTTTATTTACTAAAAAGCTAAAATGATGATAAAAGATACACATACACAAAAACACATTCTAGGCTATTGATTAGAACTTAGTATAACGGGCCAACACACTAGGTTGCGTGTTACCCAAAATGGGGATTTAAAAGAGAGAGAAAGATAGAAAGTACACAAGAGGAATATACATTTGGGTGAAATTGTCAGCTATGCTCATTCTAACCCTAGCCTTGCCCCAAACTGCCGCTGTTTTGAGTCAGAATATAATGATGTATTTACTTGTGGAAGGTCTCCGTGGATTTTCCCGCGTGGACCGTTCAAGCTGCTCAATGACGCACTTCTCCTGCGCACCTCTCTAGGTGTCCTCACGACACGATATCCGTGTCCTTTGGCTTTACTGGCCTGTTCCTTTGTCCTCGCTCTGGAAGGTATCTTCTGAGGACAGATAGCTCTGTAGCTCAGAGCTCACAGCGTAAAGATGAAAGAGTGTAGATACCACGATTCGATGGGGAGTGGAGGCTAGGTGGTTCGGCTTGAATACACCCGCTTAGACACGCTACTCATCCGTAGCTTGGGTAGAAAAAGATTTCTTTGTCTTCAACTTGTTGCGTTTTGGATTCGTTGACCTTTTAGACCTTTGGCTGCAGCTCGGGTCACTTAGTCATATCTGTTAATTCTGCACTCACAGGTTTTATACCCTCGGGTCAGAAGTGGGCTTAACCGCCTTCAGGGCAATTCTCTGGGCGTACCAGGTTTAAGGGGCAAGGTATAGATTTTACTCAAATCCAATTTTAGACAACTAACTTCACATTTCATCTCTACCGAAACATTCTCTTTGATTTGGACATTTTCCACACAACGTACAATGTATAAACATCAAGCATATACGAGGAAAACACTTAACGTTACAATGTTTTCATAATAACGTTATTAACCTTTATTAACAAAATAAAAATGACATACATTTTCATATTCCATCTATCGTCATGACCACCATTGTAGTTGACGGAAACCATTGTTCCAAAGTCCCTTTATTGCATGTTTAAAGTTCTGAGGCTGGTTCTCCATAGTGAGAGGGAATATTTTCTGTGGCCTCAGAATTACCATGGGTGTGAGGGGTCATAAAACCCCCACATCTTCAGACCCTTAGATCTCTCCTCATCTGTTGGGGTTGAGAGATAATCTGTAGGGTTGTGGTCTCCTGTAACCTGACCTGATCAGGACAGTCATGACAGCATCTTGCCATCTTTATGTAATACATGTATCACTAGCCACTTTAAACTATGCCACTTTATGTTTATATACCCTACATTACTCATCTCATATGTATATAATGTATATACCATCTACTGCATCTTGCCTATGCCGTTCTGTACCATCACTCATTCCTATATCTTTATGTACATATTCTTTATCCCTTTACACTTATGTGTGTATAAGGTAGTAGTTGTGGAATTGTTAGGTTAGATTACTTGTTGGTTATTACTGCATTGTCAGAACTAGAAGCACAAGCATTTCGCTACACTCGCATTAACATCTTCTAACCATGTGTATGTGACGAATAACATTTGATTTGATTTTGAGTAGCCATTCGGATAGCAGCTCGCTCGCTGCGATGATCCAGGTGAAAAGGTTCTGAGCTTGCGGTAGGAATCCGGAGATATGGGAAGAAGAAGTCCGATATGCTCTGGGTTGAATTGCGCTGTGCAGACTGGCAGGAGTTGTCCGGGCTAAAGGTTAGCTGATGACCGCTAGCAGTGGCTAGCTGACTACTTAGCTAGTAGCTAGTTAGCTGGCTAGCTTCTGTTGGGGGTTCCAGTTCTAAAGTAAAGAAAATAGCAGATCTATACCACATTGGGTGAGACGGGTTGCAGGAGAGTATGTTTTAGTTGAGGTTAAGAAAAATATTTAAATAATATATGCGAAGAAAAAAAGATATGAAAAGATATAAACACGAGACACAACAAGACGAAGACAAAAACGCCTGACTGCTACGCCATCTTGGAAGATGACCATAGATGACCGTCTGGAATAGGGTTGAATCTTCTGCTGCTTCCATATTGCTGAGGTGTTACTCTGTTATGTATATGCTAGGAGTCAGAAAGCAGGTGCAGAAGGTGAGTTTAATAGGGAACAGATACAAAAGCAAAAATATGGGATGCATACTGAATGTAAGAAACAACTTTTTATTAATCCCTTATTTTAGCAAGTAAGTTGACTGAAAACACATTCTCATATACAGCAATGACCTGGGGAATAGTTACAGGGTAATGACCACAGAGATTCAGGACACCCGTTTAACGCCCCATCCAAAAGAAGGCACCCTACACAATCACTGACCTGGGGAATTGGGATATTTTTTGGGACCAAAGGAAAGGGTGCTTCCTACTGGCCCTCCAACACCACTTCCATCAGCATCTGGTCTCCCATACAGGGACCAACCAGAACAAACCCTGCTTAGCTTCAGAAGCAAGGCAGCAGTGGGATGCAGGGTGATATGCATCCCACTGCATGCCACCCTAATGAATGATGAACACAAAGGGCTAAATAAAGGGGAAGTAATCAGGCAAGTGATAAAGTCCAGGTGTGCCTAAGGATGAGAAGCAGGTGTGCGTGATGAAGGTTGCCAGGTGTGCATAATGATGGTTTGCCAGGACCGGTGGTTAGTAAACCGGCGACGTCGAGTGCCGGAGCGGTGATAACTAGTGAATCCAGGCAATTGATAAAAACAGCTGCGAGATATGTTATTTTTCTCTGCACCAAACCATAAAGGTATTGTATTTTTAGCTGATTTTGCAGTGAATTCATTCAAGCAGCATAGAGTATCAAACTAGGATAACGTTGTAGTTTACACAGGCAAGTATAAGAAAATTTGCCAGGGCAAATTATTTATTATAAATCAGATTATTTCACATAGCGATGTGGGAAGCTAATCAACTTCAAAATCACTTCAACTTCAAGATTGCTGTCTTGGTTTAGATTGGCATTATAAAAGGAAGTCTATTTTGCATTGATAACCCAATATAATGTCATATTTGGCTATATGGGGGTCTAAGAACACATGGACCGGTGAGTGTATCTATTTGCTATTCAGAGTCTAAGAACACATGGACCGGTGAGGGTATCTATTTGCTATTCAGAGTCTAAGAACACATGGACCGGCGAGGGTATCTATTTGCTATTCGGGGTCTAAGAACACATGGACCGGTGAGGGTATCTATTTGCTATTCAGAGTCTAAGAACACATGGACCGGCGAGGGTATCTATTTGCTATTCGGGGTCTAAGAACACATGGACCGGCGAGGGTATCTATTTGCTGTTCGGGGTCTAAGAACACATGGACCGGCGAGGGTATCTATTTGCTGTTCGGGGTCTAAGAACACATGGACCGGCGAGGGTATCTATTTGCTATTCGGGGTCTAAGAACACATGGACCGGCGAGGGTATCTATTTGCTATTCGGGGTCTAAGAACACATGGACCGGCGAGGGTATCTATTTGCTATTCGGGGTCTAAGAACACATGGACCGGCGAGGGTATCTATTTGCTATTCGGGGTCTAAGAACACATGGACCGGCGAGGGTATCCATTTGCTATTCGGGGTCTAAGAACACATGGACCGGCGAGGGTATCTATTTGCTATTCGGGGTCTAAGAACACATGGACCGGCGAGGGTATCTATTTGCTATTCGGGGTCTAAGAACACATGGACAGGCGAGGGTATCTATTTGCTATTCGGGGTCTAAGAACACATGGACAGGCGAGGGTATCTATTTGCTATTCGGGGTCTAAGAACACATGGACAGGCGAGGGTATCTATTTGCTATTCGGGGTCTAAGAAGACATGGACAGGCGAGGGTATCTATTTACTATTCGGGGTCTAAGAACACATGGACCGGCGAGGGTATCTATTTGCTATTCGGGGTCTAAGAACACATGGACCGGCGAGGGTATCTATTTGCTATTCGGGGTCTAAGAACACATGGACCGGCGAGGGTATCTATTTGCTATTCGGGGTCTAAGAACACATGGACCGGCGAGGGTATCTATTTGCTATTCGGGGTCTAAGAACACATGGACCGGCGAGGGTATCTATTTGCTATTCAGAGTCTAAGAACACATGGACCGGCAAGGGTATCTATTTGCTATTCGGGGTCTAAGAACACATGGACCGGCGAGGGTATCTATTTGCTATTCAGAGTCTAAGAACACATGGACCGGTGAGGGTATCTATTTGCTATTCGGGGTCTAAGAACACATGGACCGGCGAGGGTATCTATTTGCTATTCGGGGTCTAAGAACACATGGACCGGCGAGGATATCTATTTGCTATTCGGGGTCTAAGAACACATGGACCGGCGAGGGTATCTATTTGCTATTCGGGGTCTAAGAACACATGGACAGGCGAGGGTATCTATTTGCTATTCGGTGTCTAAGAACACATGGACCGGCGAGGGTATCTATTTGCTATTCGGGGTCTAAGAACACATGGACCGGCGAGGGTATCTATTTGCTATTCAGGGTCTAAGAACACATGGACAGGCGAGATGGTCACGTTACAAAAGGTGTGCGCTGATAAATACAATTCTGACTCCACCCATTAAGTGTTTGGAAACCTTAAACTGACAGCAGAACCGCCTCTGTCTCTTTCTGTCTCTCTCTTAGCAAGTCTGTCATTTGTCTGTGTTTTACACTTCATAGTAGGCTGCCTGCATGTTATTGTGCCGGTTGTAATTGAGTCTTGGCCTCCCTGCGAAGACAGCAGTATGTCTGTAAAATATCCATTTACGTAAACCATCAATCCTGCGGAGCAATTCTCTCTCTCACACTGTTTAAACGTAAACTTTTCCTGAGCACTTAACATCTCATGTTTCATTTGTGCTGGATACTGTGATGCTATGAGTGCTGTGTTTTCACTGAAGAATAGACGGATTATGGATGCTATCGCGCTGATCATATCGGTGAAATGTGTTTTTTTCTCTCATTGCACATTTTACACCACTATTGCCGATAGTAACACATACCCATCCAGATAAAAGGCTTTTCTCTCTGGGAGATGCATACTGTGTTATACAAGGAGCGTTTTCATGCTAATCACATGTCTGTTGACTCAGTAAGTGCAATCACACATGACTGCGGGAGCTCCTCTCTCCCACGGGTCTGACTTTCAACTGGCTCACATACTGTTCATACACACACTATTACCAGAGGAATGTGCCAGAGGGTTGTGACTTGTGGGGGGTTGGACTGAAGCAGAAAACCATAATTCAGAGGCCCCATAATTCTCTGCACCTTTCTCCGGCATGGCTTCGAGTTACGACTGGGACAGACTCTCTCTCGCCCCGTGTGATTCCTCCTTCACCCCCCAGCCACCTGTTCTACTATAACTCATAGGCTGAACCTCAAACCGAACCCTTTGAGCACTTCAAGCACTCGATCACTCAATATGCGTGTTCACGAGTCAATCAAGTCAATCTGAAATGCTATTTGGTGAGTAATTGAGGGCTCCACTGCGAGTCAATCTGAAATACTAGTTGTTGAGTCATTGAGGGCTCCACTGCGAGTCAATCTGAAATGCCAGTTGTTGAGTCATTGAGGGCTCCACTGCGAGTTAATCTGAAAAACTAGTTGTTGAGTCATTGAGGGCTCCACTGAGAGTCAATCTGAAATACTAGTTGTTGAGTCATTGAGGGCTCCACTGCGAGTCAATCTGAAATACTAGTTGTTGAGTCATTGAGGGCTCCACTGCGAGTCAATCTGAAATACTAGTTGTTGAGTCATTGAGGGCTCCACTGCGAGTCAATCTGAAATGCCAGTTGTTGAGTCATTGAGGGCTCCACTGCGAGTCAATCTGAAATACTAGTTGTTGAGTCATTGAGGGCTCCACTGCGAATCAATCTGAAAAACTAGTTGTTTAGTCATTGAGGGCTCCACTGCGAGTCAATCTGAAATACTAGTTGTTGAGTCATTGAGGGCTCAAATGCGAGTCAATCTGAAATACTAGTTGTTGAGTCATTGAGGGCTCCACTGCGAGTCAATTTGAAATACTAGTTGTTGAGTCATTAAGGGCTCCACTGCGAGTCAATCTGAAATGCTAGTTGTTGAGTCATTGAGGGCTCCACTGCGAGTCAATCTGAAATACTAGTTGTTGAGTTATTAAGGGCTCCACTGCGAGTCAATCTGAAATGCTAGTTGTTGAGTCATTGAGGGCTCCACTGCGAGTCAATCTGAAATACTAGTTGTTGAGTAATTGAGGGCTCCACTGCGAGTCAATCTGAAATACTAGCTGTTGAATCATTGAGGGCTCCATTGCGAGTCAATCTGAAATACTAGTTGTTGAGTCATTGAGGGCTCCACTGCGAGTCAATCTGAAATACTAGTTGTTGAGTCATTGAGGGCTCAACTGCGAGTCAATCTGAAATACTAGTTGTTGAGTCATTAAGGGCTCCACTGCAAGTCAATCTGAAATGCTAGTTGTTGAGTCATTGAGGGCTCCACTGCGAGTCAATCTGAAATACTAGTTGTTGAATCATTGAGGGCTCCACTACGAGTCAATCTGAAATACTAGTTGTTGAGTCATTGAGGGCTCCACTGCGAGTCAATCTGAAATAGTAGTTGTTGAGTAATTGAGGGCTCCACTGCGAGTCAATCTGAAATACTAGTTGTTGAGTAATTGAGGGCTCCACTGCGAGTCAATCTGAAATACTAGTTGTTGAGTCATTGAGGGATCCACTGCGAGTCAATCTGAAATACTAGTTGTTGAGTCATTGAGGGCTCCACTGCGAGTCAATCTGAAATAGTAGTTGTTGAGTCATTGAGGGCTCCACTGCGAGTCAATCTGAAATAGTAGTTGTTGAGTAATTGAGGGCTCCACTGCAAGTCAATCTGAAATACTAGTTGTTGAGTCATTGAGGATTCCACTGCGAGTCAATCTGAAATGCTAGTTGTTGAGTCATTGAGGGCTCCACTGCGAGTCAATCTGAAATACTAGTTGTTGAGTTATTAAGGGCTCCACTGCGAGTCAATCTGAAATGCTAGTTGTTGAGTCATTGAGGGCTCCACTGCGAGTCAATCTGAAATACTAGTTGTTGAGTAATTGAGGGCTCCACTGCGAGTCAATCTGAAATACTAGCTGTTGAATCATTGAGGGCTCCACTGCGAGTCAATCTGAAATACTAGTTGTTGAGTCATTGAGGGCTCCACTGCGAGTCAATCTGAAATACTAGTTGTTGAGTCATTGAGGGCTCAACTGCGAGTCAATCTGAAATACTAGTTGTTGAGTCATTAAGGGCTCCACTGCAAGTCAATCTGAAATGCTAGTTGTTGAGTCATTGAGGGCTCCACTGCGAGTCAATCTGAAATACTAGTTGTTGAATCATTGAGGGCTCCACTACGAGTCAATCTGAAATACTAGTTGTTGAGTCATTGAGGGCTCCACTGCGAGTCAATCTGAAATAGTAGTTGTTGAGTAATTGAGGGCTCCACTGCGAGTCAATCTGAAATACTAGTTGTTGAGTAATTGAGGGCTCCACTGCGAGTCAATCTGAAATACTAGTTGTTGAGTCATTGAGGGATCCACTGCGAGTCAATCTGAAATACTAGTTGTTGAGTCATTGAGGGCTCCACTGCGAGTCAATCTGAAATAGTAGTTGTTGAGTCATTGAGGGCTCCACTGCGAGTCAATCTGAAATAGTAGTTGTTGAGTAATTGAGGGCTCCACTGCAAGTCAATCTGAAATACTAGTTGTTGAGTCATTGAGGATTCCACTGCGAGTCAATCTGAAATACTAGTTGTTGAGTCATTGAGGGTTCCACTGCGAGTCAATCTGAAATGCTAGTTGAGTCATTGAGGGCTCCACTGCGATTCAATCTGAAATACTAGTTGTTGAGTCATTGAGGGCTCCACTGCGAGTCAATCTGAAGTACTAGTTGTTGAGTCATTTAGGGCTCCACTACGAGTCAGTCTGAAATACTAGTTGTTGAGTCATCGAGGGCTCCACTGCGAGTCAATCTGAAATAGTAGTTGTTGAGTAATTGAGGGCTCCACTGCGAGTCAATCTGAAATACTAGCTGTTGAGTCATTGAGGGCTCCACTGCGAGTCAATCTGAAATACTTGTTGTTGAGTCATTGAGGGCTCCACTGCGAGTCAATCTGAAATACTAGTTGTTGAGTCATTGAGGGCTCCACTGCGAGTCAATCTGAAATACTAGTTGTTGAGTCATTGAGGGCTCCACTGCGAGTCAATCTGAAATACTAGTTGTTGAGTCATTGAGGGCTCCACTGCGAGTCAATCTGAAATTCTAGTTGTTGACTCATTGAGGGCTCCACTGCGAGTCAATCTCAAATACTAGTTGTTGAGTCATTAAGGGCTCCACTGCACCCTTTGGAAGTCTCTTTATCTCGACAACCTCAGCAGCAACTTCTTCTCATGAATCTTAGCATGTGACCTAGCAAAAGTAGTAAATCTAGATAAATCATGAAATGTGTAATACATTTAAAAAAGAAAATGAAATTCTTAGTCACCTGATTTTACATATTGCTAAGGAGTTAAGTGTATTTGGAAGTTTGATCATGTACAGGAACACTTGTTCATTATTAATTAACTTGCTAGCTAAACCTGAATCAGTGAATTTATATGTAATGAAAGAGAAGCTGACCAACTAGTTCAACACCAAATGCAATGCTCCTTCCATAAGCAGCTAGCTAGTTAGCTAGCTACTGTAATAATATTATTTTATCACAATGAAGGAATGAAGCAGCAAACAGCCTGCTCATCAGTTAGCTGCTGCATGTTTAGCTGACCCAACGTTACAATGTATTAATTGGTGCTTTGGAAACATGCTGATGTACGGACTGACTGCTGGGAACATGTCTACAACTTCATCAGCAAGCTGTCAAACTATCCTAAAAAAGTGACAAGCGACATGCAGTGCAGTGCCCAACATCATTAGCTAGCTAGCTAAAATTCTATCCCTGTGTTTGTCAGTGAAGCTAGCAGGCAAAATGCAAGCTACAACAAGCTAAACCAGCTGATGAAATCGCTGGCGACCAATGTACTTGCACATATTTTCTGCAGGAGTAGAGAGATATTGTTCTGTTTAAACAACTTTCTCACTGTCTATCGGAGTACTCGTCTCTGTCTGCCGCATGTCCCCAGTGCCTGTGTTTCATAACAAGTGATTCATGCCACAAGACAGGTCACAGGAGACAATGCTTGCGGATGGATTTAGAATTTTGGAAGTGGCAGTCGGGACGTCTCAATGCTCTTCGTGGCCACAAATCTTGTAGACTCGAGGGATCAATATCGAACACAATAGTAAGAGGCCTCTCGATAAAGGGCTTAGGGGCCAAGTGTTCGGTTTGAGATTCAGCCATACTGTACTAGCCTCCCCTACCCTTCCACCCCGCATAGCTCATACTAAGACACATCCACTCCCTCCCACTGTAACTCATACTAGGCTCTGCCATCCACTCCCTCCCACTGTAACTCATACTAGGCTCTTCCATCCACTCCCTCCCACTGTAACGTATTACTTGCATCCCCTACTCTCAGCTGTAGTGTTTCCAATGCTGGTAAGACATGGAGACATGTATCCACCCCTGCACACTGATTAATAGCTGCCATAATGTCTAGCTGGGAAGATTGTATATCTCCCTTCTTTCTCTCTCTTTTCTGTGCTCACCCAAACATGTTCATGTTACTCCACTTTTGTCTGTCTATCTCATTCATCCTGTCTTTCTTTCTCTCTCCCACTCACACCTCAAATTACACCTCCTCCTGTGGTTCTCTCACTCTGTTACTCCTCTAGTGGGAAGCTTCACACATCTCT